>NW_026251789.1:0-158692 GCF_025024155.1 Gamsiella multidivaricata
TTCTTGCGCGTCGCAATGAGCGTAAGCAGTCTGCGATGTCGCGTGAGAGTGACGACGACGATAACGGCGATCAGGATGGGGGTTCAGGGAGCCGCAAGAGATCGTACGGCGATAGAAGCGAGCCCTTTGATGGACTCTTTTCGGATTCACTCAAGAGGCGCAAGGGCAAAACAGCTTTTGATAAGACTAAGCGCAACATCAAGCGAAGCACTAAGGGACGGTCCAAAGCATGAAGATAGAAAGAACACGACCATTTTTGCTATCTCACAATCCGTCTGCCACATTCTCCTTGCATTTTTTTTTATCTTTCGCCATTGTAACACATCGTCACTTTCGTCCTGTAGCTGTAATAAAATAACTACGCCCTGCATAAACATAACAGAGTGACAGGCCATAAATGGTGAATGCTTCTTATGATCTGGCGTTCTATACCTTTGCTCCCGTAATTTATGCTCGGCGTTCAGTTGCTCGATAAACGTTTCAACACGGAAGAAGCCATCATAGATGACTACTTTGATCACTATATGGCCGACGACGATGAGGAGAATACAGCGGGCGCTGTTGGATCGGGTGGTCTGTTTCGTCATGACGACGATCTTCCAGGACGTGCAGGAAAGATACTGCGATGATTCTGATGATTCCGATGATGGAGATGAGGAGCTGAACAACATGGTTTAAACGAAGAGGGGATGTGAACACTGGCTTTTTTTTTTTTTTGCTGATTCTTGTAGAAGCAAATGTATATCGCGACACAATAAACAGAGTTGTCTTTTAGCGGTACAATTACATGTGACTCAGGATCCACCTACCCTTCTATTTATGATACGAACGGTACAGCAGTGTCTCTCAGGTATGCAACCGTGAGAATGGAGAAGCGATTTGTGCCCATGGCTGTAAGGTGATGTGCCTGTGCCTGTGCCTGTGCCTACCCTTTAATTTCTAATACCCTTATCTTTTTCTCGCACTTGTTTACTCCACATTTTTTACCTCCTGCTTCGCCCATCAGTGTCTCTGCTCCACTATCCGAGCAAGACCCAATCCGGTCCGTGATCCAAGAGCAGCAGTGACCATACAACCACCACAGAGGCTAGCAAAGTCTCAGAAACGTTTGTCTTGAATGTCCAGCTTCTGTTATTCTTCCTCTTGTGGATATGAATGGCATCGTACTTTTTTCTGGCGCCAAAGTCTAGTGCCAGAGGATGTTTGCGACTTGGTTCTAACAGTGTCCCTTTCTCCACCAGGCAGCAGATGCTACTCCGCTCTGCTGCATCTGGCAGTCGACCACAACGGCCTCGATGGCGGCGTGACTCAGTCCATTGAGATTCGTCAAGGAGGAGCTAGGAGTTCGCAAAGGTACGGTTGTATACGTTATTTGCTGTTGTGCTTGTGGATGATGGATGTCTGTATGTCTTTTTCTCGCCTCTTAACTGTTGCCCCTCTTTGAACTGTTTCTCTTGCAGGCACTGCTTCCTTCTGCCTCGAGCGAGATGCGGCATCAACCATGCACCGTCCACTCGCAGCAAAGGCTCCAGTCCAATCAAATCTAGTGCTAGGCACGCGCAAAGGGTCGAGTGCGCCATGGATTCAAGGTAGTGGTGGAACGGTAGCGAGGAGGCAGGGGACAGTGCTGGCTGTGGCCGAACAGCAAACCACTCTCTCTCAGCTAATGAACGATGGTCTCCAAGGCCGTGAGATTGCTAGTCGCGAGTTCGGCTTTTCTGTGGAGATGGCCAATGTGTACGGGATGCAAGAGGGAGAGGATGAATGGGATATTGTCATAGACAATGGGGAATGGGGGAGAACGATGAGAAGGGATAGCAAAAGACTACGGGTGATGCGCAGTGGAAGAGATCAAGAGGGAGTACAAAACGAGCGCGGGAGAGGGCGCAGGGGAGCTGCGCAAGGTTCGCATAGTTTCCTCTAGTATGTTTCAGTGGCATTGCACATCGGTTCGTTTGCTAACGACATTAACGCTAGAAAGCTCCTTCGTTATTTTGTCGACCACAACCGGTCGTGTCAAGATGCACCTGTTTCGAAACATCTCAGATTGCCTTAGCAGCAGCTACACTTCCAGACGCAGCTGTATATAGGTGCGCAGGATAAGACCTGCCATTGCAAAGACAAAGGACAAGAACGACATTGATACCGAGAGCATCATCAGATGCCCTAAAACAACATCGTTGTGTTTCAATCAAAACCACAGCAACGGCGATGACATTGAAAAAGACCTCAAGACCAGCAGGACCCGAGTTCGAGGCCCATCGTCTAAAAGTCTCATTGTCTTGTGTCATGCCAAAGCTCAATAGTAAAATCAGTTCTTGGGGCACGGCTACAAAGATGGACTTGGGCACAAATGAGGAAGAGGACATCGATGAATGTGATATATTGACTTGGAAACACTTGAATACTGATCGTTATATCAAAGGTGCAGATCGTCAGGTGCAGATCGTCAGGGCACTCTCAATCCGGCAGTGATGAACGCGTTTAAGGTCCTTTGACCGCCAATTCAGATTCCTTGCCCTTCACGACATCATCAAAAAAAAAAAAAATGCGAACGTGTAGTGCTGGTGCCGATGAAGTCCTTGGTGACAATGTTCAACTGCATAAAGGGGGTTTCGTATACGAACTCTGCGCTCATGGCCTATGCGCTTATATGGGGTTCAAGTCGATGTCATATGTCGGAGGTGATGATGTATAGCTCGTAAAACATTATTTTAGCAAGCGGGCTCGGCTCTTCTCCACTGTTTCAAGTTGTTGTTGAGCAGGATCACACTATAGACCGCATGGCATGGTGCGGCATGCATAGGAACTTAGGACGCGTGTCCATTTAGCCGCGCTCTTGTTTTTTTTATTTGCAAGCTGAAATATGCGCGGGAGCTGCACCATCAGGTACTCGGTGCATCTCTAGACTGAAAGAGAGGGTTCATTGGCAGGGCCTGAAGATGGTTAGCACTCGAGCAAGCACAGGGGAATGCGCCCAACCTCACGCTCAGAGTTCAGATGCGGAGTGCCGAAGACCGGGCACCGCACCCATGTGTAGCCAGGAGATGCACATGGGTGTATGAATAACAACATTGCATCGCATGCATCTGCTCCCAATGCACTCCGCTCCTCCACAGATCGATTTGTAGCGGGCTCACACACTCTAATGTAAGTGTATATTTCTGTGCGGTAGACTAGGCCCATAGGCAATGTCCGCCCATCGATTGTCCCATCATGGGTCGGACTCTGTCCTCACATATGAGCGCATTCTGGAGTCGAGTGCAATGTTTGTCTGTTGTGCTTCGCCGTGCTTTCTCTTCTCCCTTTCTTTCTCTTCAACATCAACAGCATCACCAGAATCATCATCCGAATCATCCGAATCACATCCGCATCTTCTCATCCTCACTCTGTAATTCCCGTTCATATTTCCCGTGGGGAATACCCCAATCATCCCACCCACGCCCACACTCTTGTGCCACCCCCTGCAATATTTGTTGTTGTTTGTACCATATCGTATCGCATCTTCTTCCCACCTCCTCCCTTCTGCGTCCTCTGCTGGTCAGTGTTCTGCTCCTCCATTCTTACTAACATCCATACCGCCGCACGCATCGTAGCAGTAAACCACAACCACAACCACAACCACCCAGCACCCCTAGCCCATGCCTGTGTCGCCCAGTCGATCACACCCTGCACTGCACTGCACTGCACTGCACTTGCACTCGCCATAACCATCCCTTGCGCCTTTTCCGCTTTCTTTCCCTGTCCTCCTTGTCACACTTCATATCATTCACTTTACACTTTACACTCTACACTCTATTTCATTTTCCTTTCTTTTCCTCCTCATTGCTGTCGACCTCATCAACCCTCTCCTTCTCTCTTTCCCCCCCTTCCAACTGTCCTTTCCTTTTCCCATGCACAGGCACACTGGTTCCTCTTGAATACTAAGAACGAACCTCTGCCGTAGGTTACTCCTCCTCCTCCTCGATTTGTATGGCACCTCTATCTTTATCCCACTGCCACTTCCTCGTCTTCTCATGGACGAGTTATCTCCGTCTGCTATCCTGCTCTACAGATAGCCAGACACACCCGCCCCCTTCCCTTTACCCTTTTCTGCTCTCCCTCTCACTCTCTCTCCTGTCGGTTCATTCGATCCGCGGAATTCTGAATCAGTCTCTTGTCGTCTGTCGCAATCACTCATCCAAAAAAAAAAAAAAAAAAAAAACGAATTTCGAACTGACCTGGTGTAGTTCTTCACCCTCTCGCCTACGATAATACAATAGTGCATAGTACACACGCGCAGTTACTCACTCTCCTCACATTGCCAGTGCCTGCCTGATATCGATGACTGGACAGTCTCAGGCACACGGCTCGTCTGCGCAGGCAATCGAGACCTCTGTCCAAGTCGGTAAGATGCTCTCTCTTAAATGCCCTATCGCTTTCCCTCTGCCTCTGGAACACCAGGAACACCAGGAACACCAGGAACGCCTGGAACTCACGGGAATGCATGGGGACACATCTGCGACGGAAAAATCTTTGTCTTGCGTCGCAATCGATGTGTCAGCCTATTTTCGGCCTCTGCAGCCAGCACCAGTCAGCCAGCCCCATACGCCGACCAGCATTTTTGCATTGCGAGAAGACAGACACACTGCCACGCAAGACTTTTTAGATCCTGTTCAATTGCTCTGGCAGATGCTCACACTCTGGTTCTACATTTCCGATAACATCTGAGGTCTGAGGAATGGAAGTGGACGCTTGGTCAAATACCAACCATCACTTGTGCAGGCTGTACTCTTTACCGGCCAAAAGGAGGATTTCCGCTCTCAATAATTGCTCTCTCCAATTATCTTTATCAAATAATATTCGCTTGATACTAAAGAGAGTACCGGCACGGCACGGCCAGCCAGGGCAGAACCAAGGATAGCTAATGTTTATGTTTCTATGCTTGTTTTTTTCACATAAATAGCACTCCGCATCCGACCCATCTTCACTGACAGCAGGAGCCAGAACAAGTCTCGACAACGCGCAGATACAGAAGTCCTCCATGTCATCGAGAGATCACCTACACCCTCATCGCTATCGGGAGCATCATCAGGACAGCATGATCAGCCTCAACAAGTTGCAGTAGTCCCGTTGCAACGACACTTCACATTCGATCACATCTTTGGGACGGGTGCGACGCAGGAGGAAGTCTACCAGGGCAGTGTCAAGCGCATGGTCGACAAATTCATGGAAGGTAATGGCATAGCATTCTGAGACGTACAACCGTGTCCATTTGCACAACTGAGGCTGGAAGTCGCCCTCTCTCTCTCTCTCTCTCTTTCCCTCTCCTTTTTAATTTCAATCGTTAACGCGCATTTCTTTTATTATACTAATACCGCAGGCTACAATGTGACCATAATGGCATATGGCCAGACATCTTCCGGAAAGACTTATACCATGGGCACAGCAGCCCCAACAACTGAGGATCGCGGGAGCTCATCCGAGGGTAAGTGAAGAGGATGGGAATGTGATTTTGTTTTGTTGCTGTAATATGCTTTCGCTTCTCCTATGCACAGACTTTTCCATTAATTAATGCGCTGTCACGAGGGAGATTCTTTTATATGTTTGCGCGTGCAATCGCACTAAAGAAAACAGTGGTGTTTGGTAACACATGCAAACATGCTAGGAGATATTGCTAAACGTAACCATTTTTGCATCCCTGTATCTGCATTGCGTCTATCCCGTAGGTATTATTCCGCGAGCTATGACCCAGCTCTTCCAAGATGCGAGGAGACCACCCTCCGTATACCCAGGCTACAGGACCCCGCCGCCCAAGACCATCTTCCGCGTCTCCTTTGTCGAGATCTATAACGAAGACCTCATCGACCTGCTCGTCAAGGGCGACTTCCGTCCCCCGGTGACCATCCGTGAGGACACCAAGGGAAACATCTTCTGGACAGGTGTTCAGGAGATTGTTGTCACGTCCGTGGAGGAGGTTATCCAGTACGTGCAATGATGTTCTGTCTATGCTAGGAAGATGCATTGTACAGCTGAACATTGCACAGTTTATTAAGTGTGCTCAATCTTTTTTTGTTAATGCTGCGGACACGTTTCTCATGTTCTTCATCTTCGATTTTCAATAGTTTGCTATGGTTTGGCTCACAGAACAGACAGACGCATTCAACAGAGATGAATGAAAAGTCGTCTCGGTCGCATGCAATCTTCAGCATCACCCTCCGACAGGAGAAATTTATCCCGACCCATCCTCCACCACCAGTTGCCGTAGATACATCCAAGCAGCGTCCACACTCGAAAACACCGAGCATCGGAAACCTTTCTCCACTCAGTGGGCCTCCAAGTGCAAACGGATTCGCACCAGGATTTGTAGTTTCAGGACGCCCAGGAACGCCAACGACCGGCAGCAGTATACCAACCCCATTCACAAGCGGAATCATGGCTCCCGGATCGAAATTGAAGCGTCAAAGCATGATGACAGATGCCCTTTCTTCCTCAGCGTCCTCATCATCGTTGAACGGATCAAGTCAACAGGCGGACGACGCAGAGCCGGAAGGAGAGTGGGTGACATTGAACAGCAAGTTCCATTTTGTGGATTTGGCTGGTTCGGAGCGATTGAAGCGTACGTCTGCGATCGGAGACCGAGCCAAAGAGGGAATCAGCATTAATGCAGGATTGCATGCTCTGGGAAACGTCATTTCTGCGCTTGGGGATCCCAGCAAGAAGGCTAGTCATGTGCCCTATCGCGACTCGAAACTGACAAGGTTGTTGCAGGATTCTCTGGGAGGAAACGCTTTAGCACTGATGATTGCTTGCGTCAGTCCGAGTGAACTGAATTTGGGCGAGACTCTTGTAAGTTCAACGGGTAATGGCTCTATGGGTAGACAGCCATGTCGTTTATGCTCTTAGCTAACGAACAATGCGCTTTTGATGCTTATCAATACAATCATAGAATACACTCAAGTATGCAAATCGTGCAAGAAATATCAAGAACTCGTCCTCGCTCAACCAAGAGATCAACATGGACAATCCCGAATACCTGCGCTCGATCATCCAAAAACTCAAACTGGAAATCAAATTGCTCAAAGAGTCTGGAGCAACAAAAGGGGCAGGAACATTAAGTGCAGGTGACAGGACGCCGACTCCAGGGCTTGACGGCGCGAGCCAGAGAGCGCTACATTCGAATCGCCATTCCATCACCTCTATCTCCACCTTTAGCCATGGAGGCGTCGACGACAGCATGAGCGAGGACCGAGCAATGTCACCCTCACCTTCTCGACGACTCTCTCATTACCAAAGTCGCGAATCTATTGCGACGGATATCAGCCATGGCTATTTAAACGCTGTTCAAGAAGAAGACGACCGGTACTCAGATACTTCCTCCTCTGCAAGGACCACGACCATGAGTACGGGCACGAATGGTGCGAGTAGCGTAGCCACCTCACCCAAGACTCGACCGAGTATTCCACCATTGACGATCCCCCCATCCTTGGACTCGAAATCGTTCCAAGATTTCGTTGAGCCAGTCATCGAGGAATACGAAAAGGTGATTTCGGGGCTGGAGTCACATTTGGCAATGACCCAGGCGGCGCTTAACCACTCGGAACTTATGCTGGAGGAGCAGCAGGGTCGAATTGACGTTATTGAGGACGAAAACCGGACGTTACTTAAGAGTCAGCAGGTACAGCAGAAATCGAGCGGCAGCGATTCAGACGATAGCGCCGCAACAGTAGCAGCAGGGAGGCAGCAGAAGGAGCTGGAGCAGCAACTGCAGAAACTGCAGGAGGAACTCCAAAACGCGGAGACGCGTAAGGCCGAAGGTGAACAACATATCCAAGAGCTGGAGGAGAAGCTTGCGCGAGAGCAAGCTGCGGCTCAAGAGCGTATCGAACAGGCCCTGAAGGAGAAAGAGGAGGAAATTCAACGATCGCAGTCCAGTTCCCCTACACTTGTGGACCTGGCCAAGGAGCAGGAGATTCAGAGGCTCTCAGAGAGGATCCATCAGCTGGAGGAGCAGTGCCGTCGGCAAAAAGAGGAAGCTGAAGCGGAGGCGGAGGCGCTGAAGTTGGCTCAGGCTGCGAGAGAGGAGTCTTCGCCGGCAGTGGCAGAGTCGGATCTGGAGAGAGAAGAGCGCGAGACAAACGAGATCAAGCGCGAGGAGGAGTTCATTGAAATGCTACAGGCCAAGGCCGCACTGGAGCTCGAGCTTGAATCGGAGAAGGCCAGGCATGAGGCATTGATTTTGCAAGTCGAGGCGTCCAAGGCTCCTCACGCTAGGACTGACAGCGCTCACGCGGAAGAGGATCACGGTGACAGTCTGATGAAGCAGCTCGAGGTCACCGCAGTGTCGCAGCCCAAAGATGCTGGCAAGGAAACGGCTCTGGTTAAGGAACTTGAGACTCAGTTGGCCGAGGCCCGTGAGTCGGAGCGTTTGCTTAAGGATGAGACCGTGACTCTGACCGAGAGACTGGAGAAGCTGCAAAAAGAGCTTACATCGGCCGTGGAGATGGAGGAGAAGCTGCAGAAGGAGCTTACATCGGCTGCGGAGATGGAGAAGAAGCTGCAGGAGGAGCTTACATCGGCTGCGGAGATGGAGGAGAAACTGCAAAGGGAACTTACATCGGCTGTGGAGATGGAGAAGAAGCTGCAGGAGGAGCTTACATCAGCTGCGGAGATGGGGGGGAAGCTGCAAAGGGAGCTTACATCGGCTGCAGAGATGGAGGAGAAGCTGCAAAGGGAGCTTACATCGGCTGCGGAGATGGAGGAGAAGCTGCAAAGGGAGCTCACATCGGCCGCGGAGATGGAGGAGATGTTGCAGTTGGCGGTCTCAAATCTGGAGGGCCGACTCAAGACGACGCAGGAGAGCGAGTCGAAGCATCTGGAGGAGCTTGAGCAGAATCTGGCACGGATCCAAGATCTGGAGGAGCGATCGACCAAAGCCGAGCAGGAGGCCTTGAAGGTCGTTGAGGAACTCAAGGCCAAGATCTCGGAGGCCAAGCAATCAGCGGAGGAGCATCTCGCCGATGAATTGCTTGAGCTGCTGGAAAAGATGGAGAAGGAGCGGGCCAAAGTCGAGGCCTTGCAGACCCAGGTCGAGAACCAGCTTGCGGAGCTGACTATTGAGAAGTCCAGAGCTGCGGAGCTGGAGTCGGATCGTGATGCGATCAAGGCCCAGTGGGAGGCGGATAAGGAGCGCATTCAGACGCTGGAGAAGGAGATTGAGGATCAGTCGGCTCTGATCCGTGAAAAGGCGGACATGATAGCTTCGCTCGAGGAAAAAGTTCTGCAGCATGAGGGCACCGTTGAGACCAGGATGCAGCTGGAGCAGGAACTTGCCCAGAAAATCAGCGAGCATGATGAGACGTTGGCGTCTAAAGCTGCGTTGATTCAAGAGCTGGAGGAGAAAGTCCTGGCACTTGAGGTGACAATGCAGCGCTCGGATGATAGCACGAAGGAGCAGGTCACAAAAGTTCAGGGCGAGCTGGAGGAGGCACTGGAGCAATTGAAAGCGAGTCAGACAAAGGAGCAAGAGCAAGGACGGATCCTGGAGGAGCTGCGTGAGAAAATCACTACTCTTGACGCTGAGGCCATCGCCGCAAGTGAGAAAATTACTACTCTTGACGCTGAGGCCATCGCCGCAAGGGACCTGTTGTCCAGCAAGGAGACTGAGCTTGCAGAGGCTGTCCAGACCCTGGAGAACAAGGTCAAGGTCGCAGAGGCTGACCGGGATGACGCCGAGACACGTCTGGAGGAGGTCGAGCGACGCTACCAGGCCGTGGGCGAGGAGATCAAGGTTCTTCAAACGAGTGTTGAGGAGCATCTAGTTACGATCGAGCTACTGCAGAACAAGCTGAGCGAGGCACAGCACTCACCGTCCTCGTCAAGACCAGCGTCAATATCCTCCTCGGTCGCAAATTTTGCCGCAGGCGAAGAATCTACGGTCATTCAGAGGCTTGAGAAGGAGAAGGCACGGTACAGAGCGCTTGTTCGCGAGAACGAGAAGGAGATCGAGCGCCTCAGCCAGGATCTGGAGTTGCTTGCATCCGAGTTCTCGGACGCGGCTACGGCATTCGAGGATGCGGAGGAGGAGATGAAGGCGAGGATTACGGAGCTGGAAACGCTCCTGGAGGAGAAGGATGCCGTTAAGCCCAACAATCTCTCGTCGACATCGTTAGCCTCGAACAACTCGAACTTGCATCCGTCTTCGGCAACCACGGCAGCACAGCTCACGTCCTTAAAAGCTGAGCGTGACCAGGCGTTGCAGTCGTCCGAGGAGCTGTCTTCGATCGTCGCGGAGCTGAATGAGAAGAACCACAGTCTGCAGGAGCGACTGCTCACGCTCGAGCGGGAGCAAGAGTCGATCAAACTGCAGCATGTCCTGGAGCAACAGGCGCAGCAGGATGAGATCCGGACGCTCAAGGACCGTGCCGAGCGGCTGGACCGCAATGCAAGCCCAAGTCCTCATGATGATGACCGAATTGTTGCGATGCATGAACGTATTCTGCGACACAAGACGTCAACTTCGTCGGATCAGCTCGTGAACGGTAAAGCGGAGGATTCGCTGGCGACGCCCCGGCAGAGCTGGAGCACGACGGCGTCTGGTTCACAGCAGCTTGGTAACAGGGCAGGACGACATGAGTCGACACTGATTCAGCAAGCGAAGCAGATCAAGATGTTGGAGGAGAAGATTGCAGAGCTCCAGGCAGCTAATGGTGCAGGTGAATCATCACCTACGGCTAATGATAACAACAGCAATAACAACGGTAGCCATGGCCAAAAGGTGCCGCCATCGGCCTCGACGTTAGCGATTGGGTTAGGTATCATGCACAAGTCGTCGGATCCTGAACTGACCCGGTTGAACTCTACACAGATGATTCCTCGTCAAAGTCTTGAAAAGATATCGCCAGCATTGCGTCCGTTTCCAACGTTCGGATCCGCGGTCAGCACACCACCGACCCCTCCACCAACAGCGCCACTTCCTCCGCCTCCTGTAGGCGCCGTTGTGGCTGCTAAGAGCATGCCGGCACATTTGACTGGAAACGCACCGCCGTCGCCCAGGATTGGTGGAGTGTTCAATCTGGAGACGGCTTCGCCGAGCGCGTCGCCAAGTATGAAACCGTCAAGGACTGGATCGGCTAATAGTCGCGCGGCTATTGCAGCAGCAACAGCAGGTTCACCTGGAGGGGCGCGTCGTGTGGATCGGGACTCGACAGCGTCGAATGTTTCAGAATCGACGCATAACAATGGATGGGCGAGCCCGACGGGAAGCACGATGAGTGTGAGCAACATTTCGGCTGCAACTGCACAGGCACTCCACGGCGTTGAGGTGAACGAGCTGAAGGGAGTGGTCGATACGTTGGCGCATCAAGTGCAGGCGTTGAAGGTTGAGCAGACGATGCAGCAGGGCAAGATTCATCGGCTGGAGGCAGCGCTTGCGGATGCGGAGGAGCGGGTGAAGCAGGCGAAGAGCGAGAGAGACGCGTCACTTGCGGAGAAGGAGCAGCTGGCGAGGGAGGTGGAGCAGGTCCGGGCGGAGTTGGCGGCGGCGAAGCAGAAGGGCGAGACGGATCGACAGGGGCTGGAGAGTTTAGTGGAGAAGGAGAGGAGGGAGAAGGAGAAGGCTGTGGAGACGCGGGCGATCATGGAAGCACGGATGGAGGAGTTGATGGCCAGGAAGAGTAAGTTTGCGTGCTTTTAAAGGAAAGAACAAGGGTGGGCTGGGACGTTTCTGTGCTTATACCTTTTTCTCTTCTCTCTTCTTCCTCTTGATTGTTATTTATCATGTCTCTCCCTCCCTTTCGCTGTGCCGTTCGCATTTTTGTTATTGTGCTTTGTTAAACTATTATATCTTTTCCATTGTTTTCTTGTAACCTTTCCTGCCCGTTTCCTCTTTTTTGTTCTTCTATCTTTCTCCTCAAACCTTTTGAGTAGACGTTCTCCCACTTCTCTTCTAAAAGCTGGTTCACCCTGTTCTATTATTATTGTAATTTCAACAATAATTACCAATACCTGACCAATTGACCATTGACCATGTCCGAATGTGGAATGTCATGTCCTCTTCTCTTGCTTTAAAAAAAAAAATAATGATCGAAAATACACGAAAAAATCGAAATCCAACAATGATAGACACTGACAAAGACCTTGGACCGCAACAGCCACGCCAATCACTACAACAAGCACAACAGCAACAGCAACAGCAGCAGAATCCTCAACAAGCTGCAAAGAGATCGAGTGTTTGGCGGATTTTTAGGAGATCGAGATCATGAAGATAATGATGTCGACACCATAGACTTACGGGAACCAAGAACAACATGCATGGCAGGACCATGCTTAGATTAGACAAAATTAGATTGGATTAGACGGCACATAGAAACATAATACCTGAGTTATGAACAACCTTAAATTCGAACATATTTCATTCCCAGCACAGCCACAGGATCATGTAATACTCAAGGCGGCTGTGCTGCTGCCGCGTTATCTAACACTGCAACAAGATGCATGAACAATCGCTACTGCGCTGTGTACAACAACTCGCTGTCTTATTATATTGAATATTGGCATTGCAATGAACGTTACTTTTTTTCCTGCTGGCTAATTAGATGGTGGATCACATCGACAGTTTGCGTGCATGTATCTGTCCAGATTTACCTACTCCGCCATCACTCTCGAGTCCCTCCTCTTCCTCATCCATGGCCTTTAGATCCCTCTTCGCTTCCAAGACATCCTCGTCCTGTAAATGCAGATGCTCCATCTCCTCCCAGGGATTTTGATCTAGATTCGCATCCAATTCTACTGGCTGGTCCTCTAACATCGATTCATCGGCCTCTACTACCTCCCTCATAAAACTTTCATTCTCCTCCTTCGCTGAGAATCCTACTTCATGGGTTTGACCAACATCAGCTTGGTTATTATCATCAATGTCGTCATCAACGCCGCCACCGTTACCATTATGATCGTTATCTTCGAGGAGACTATGGTCAACATCGAACGTCAGATCCCCCTCCATCGTCATATTGCCACCCTCATTCTCGATTTGGTTTTCCTTCTCAGCGATCGCCTGATGAATCAGGTCCCGGAATCGTTGATTCAGCGTTCGGTCCTTCACAATCTTGCCCACCTCACCCAGCGTCTCCTCCGTCGTCTTTTCACCCTCATTAAACGCGGCCACCACTGTCCATTTCGAAAGAAAAAGAAAGGAAGAAATGGTCAGAAAAAGTCAAAATGACTGCAACTTAGATTCAAATCCTGAATAAACCATACCGCGTGCAAACATCCCAAAGGACGAGGCGTCCATAGAATCTCGAATCTCCTTATACAACATCGTAAACGCACTCGCATCCACCCCACCGCTACCGCTGCCGCCACTCTTCTCTACTCGATTTTTATTCGCAGTGCCCTCTGCGTGCTTGTCCGCTTTGTCTCCATATGAAGCGATCTGTCGGTATTGGCTCTCCTCCCTCTGGTTCCTCGCACTCGACTCATATCCAGATGCACGGATATTATGTGGCGTACTCGTATATCCCGCTTCAGAATTATTGCGCTGAAGTACTGAGCGACTGCCCTCGTTCACCGTTGAATGCGCATACGCTTGTTCATGTCTATGTCCAAGTACGACTGAGCGACGATAGTCCTCATCATCAGTGTGCTGGTGGGATCCATGGTGACTGTGTCCAGCAGCACTCTTTTGTGCATACTCGTTTTCCTCCTCCAGTTGTTGCTGCTCCTCCTGTTGCCTCAGCAGCTTCAATGCCGCTGGTGAAAGGCCGCTTGCAGGCAATGTATCTGATCCAGATCTTTGCGGTCGTTTCGTGATCTGCGAGACATTCAAGGCGCTGGATTTCGACGGCATTACTGCGGATGTGTCTGCAAGAGTCTGCTTTCGATTTCCCTGAGGAATCGACGTTAGCGGAGATGTGCCAGAACGATTCGCCGGCTGAGTCATCGAGTTCCTGACTTTGAGACTGTAATCTTTCTGCTGCTGTTGCTGCTGTCTTGCAGTTCTGGAGGCCATAGATCCTGCGATCGATGTCGCTGTCGCACCGATCGATGCTTGCCGGGGCGACGTCGATGGTGTCGAGTTCGTAGAGAAGGAAGCCGATCCGGCCACACCTCTGGATGTTGTTGACGACGATGCAACAATCGCCCTCGCTCGGGATGACAGAGGCGACACGCTCGAATGTCTCTTGGCAGTATCGCTTGCAGTAAGAGTCGTATTAGGGTATATGGATCGAGGAGATGATGAGATCGTGTTGCGTTTGCTGCGGAGACTTTCCACCGAATCCAATTTAGTCATCTTTTTCAATCCCGTCGCAGAGCTGTCAGACAATACTGCAGAGCCACTGCGAGTTGTTGAACCGCTGCTATACTTCGATGGAGAGCGTCCGCTCTGGTTCTGAATTCAAAATCGCAAGGAAGCCGAGATTACGACGTGATTCTTTGGGAGAAAGATGAGAGGAACAAAGAAAAAACCAGCCACCAAGTAACGATGATTACCTCTGTGCGGCTCGAACTGTAGAGAGTTCTGGATTTCTTTGCCTATATATTCAGATATTCTCATGTCAGATCCAATTGTGCAGAGATAGCTCCAGAAATCAAAGGAGTCCAGAGCATTAGACAAATACAGCAATGCAGCTTACAGAAGCTTCTGTGGATGCGCGTGGACGAGATACGGCAGAATTTGGCGGTCTTTTGAAGGATGTCAAGTTTGAACTCGAACTATTCTTGAATGATGTCAAATTCAAGCTCGAACCGTTCTTAAATGATGTCAAATCTGAACTTGAGCCGTTCTTAAGCGACGTCAAGTTTATGCTCGAGCCATTGCTCGGTTTCTGGTCCCTGGAATGCACCTCCTCTCGGGCATATCGTGCTTGGCGTGACGAAGGAACGACCGATGTATCGGTGTCGTTGTCGAGCATAAATGAGCTCGTGTCTGCATCAGCGATAGCATCGTATCCAGCATCCGCATTCTCTGTGTCGGCCTCAATTGTCTCCAGTATGGATAGCTCGAGCTGTGTCAGCGACACTCCAGAATGTTGGTCCACCATTGATACAATCGCCTGCAAAGTTTCAAAGCAAGGGAAAGAGCGGCCAATTAGCGGCGTTTGCATTTGCATTGTGCAGAATGACACATTTTTTCCACTGCGCGTCGCTTGCCTTGCGGAACGTTTCGAGTTGGGCCATCTATGTGGTTGGTTGTTTGAAAAAACGGTTAGATATTGATATCAACCATTGTCCATAGAATATATGGCAGATGGCAGAGATATTAAATGCACAGTACCTCTTTTTGCAAAGCGGCGTGCTTCTCTTCTACTCGAGCCAACTCGGTGGCCATGGCCGTCATCTTTAATACAGTTGTATCAAAGCAAGACTTCTTATTAGTGGCAAACTACGATCGAATACATTCAATGCCGTAATTGCAGATTAAACATCATACCTGGGCACTCTGTTCCTCTGAAATCCACTTCCATGTGTTGACCTCTTCGACCAAGGCTTGGAACTTGTCCTCGTACGCCTGTTGTATCAACTTCAATCCTGCCCTAAACTGCATTTTATTAAGGTTTTGGGGTTGGATAATGCGGAGTGAGTATCATAATGCAAGACGTGAGCAATTATTACCCCTTGCTCTTTTCTCCCTTGCGGCACAAACGCGTGAATGAAAAATATCACTCATTAAAGTTATGAGTAGGTGGCTGCTAATCAGATTGCGAGACGGGCCAGGAACGAAGACAATGAAAAGAAAAGGTAGGAGGGGCTAGGTATGTGCAAGAAAAAGAGCGGCAAACGGCATTCGTTTTGATGCTGCTGGTCGATCGCATCAAGGTGCCAAACAACAAACAAAGAATGAGCCCTGTTTGCTAGCCAGACAATACAAAGAGGCCGATTGTGGGCTTTGTTTGTTGATGTGCACTTTTTTTTTTTCTGTGGGTGCTGTCTTTGGTGCAATTGGTCGCGTACGAGGAGAGTAGGAGTAGCCAAGTGTTTCTGTTTTCAAATGTGTCCGAAAAGCGCGGTCATTTAAAATGCCGTGGTACAAGATGTCGCTCGTTTTGTAACGCGATATTGTTGTTGTTGTTCAAGGGGAGGAGATGGAGGTGGCACTGCGCGGCATAAAAAGCGTGGTTGCGGTTACGGTTTCGGTGCGGCACATAGCTTAGTAACAAAGAGCTCTGAACATACATTTGTGTCTGCAGTGGAGAGACCAAAACCGTTGCTGCCGTTCTCACTGCGTCGATGGTTTGTTCGTCCAGTGGATGCGAGGTCTGTTCTGGAGAAGGATGGGCTACTACTATTGCTATTACTATTACCGCTATGGGTGTTGCCATGAGTACTGCTGCTGTTCTGGTGGTGATGGTGGAGGTGTTGTTGGTGTCCACTATGTTCGAAGGACTCCTCCTCGATCCTGTCCGCATGCGGATATGTGCTGCTGGTGTGTTTCCTGCTCTGTGCACCGTGTTCAACAGTTAAGACACTTCCAGAGGAGAAGGACGAGGATAAGCCCTTGGCTGGGGTTGTGGTTGTGGTCGTGGTCGCGGTCGTGTTGGTGTTGGTGTTGGTGTTGGTGGCAATACCAAGGCCGTGCCTGGATGTGTTTGCGGTGGCGACATTGGATGTTGATGGGGAAGGATGGGAATGGGCTTGGGATGAGAAGAGGGGCTTTGTAGATGTGGAGGCGGTTGAATCGGACCTTCTTGACCTCCCAGCAGCAACCCCGCGGGCCTGTCCGAAGATGGGCATTAGGAGGCAAGATGAGGTAAGGCAGGCGAGTCAATGAGGGGCGGTGAGACGCGACTGATGAAGGAAGGAAGGAAGGAAGGAGGACGGGCAAGGGGTAGAGTAGAGAAGTAAAAGAGTGGAGAGAGAGAGGGAGCGAGAGAGAAGAGACGAGAGGGAAGAGAGGAACGGAGGAGCGAAGGAGCAAAGGAGCGAAAGAGGCAGACGGATGCGTGAGCATTGATTACATGTACGTCTGCTGTGTCCTACAGCAACACCATTCCCAGTCACTCAAGTGGGTATCTTCCAGAAAGTCGCAGCCGTTTATTGTTCCTATAACTTGTCCACAGTCGATGTCGATCCATCACCGGCAGTGTCCTCGGCTGACTGGGCAAGCGCAGTGATAAGCCCAGAGTCTGCGTCCGACAGACCGGGGATGACTCCGCCTTGTTTCATCTCATCCACCATATTGTGCAGCTTGTTCCTCATCGCCACCTTCTCCTCGTCCGTCAAAGCTGTGTCAGTGGATGTAGATACCATATTAGTTTCCATGCCAGCTTATGTATCGACTGAATCTGTTACAGAAATGGACATAGCCTCATTTGGCTCAGATGGAGAGAGGCACGTACGCAGGATGGCATAGGTGCGCTCGGAGAGCTGATCAGGACTTGACTCGGGATCGATGGGGATGCAGACCGGCTTGGGAGCGTCTGTCCTAAAGGCCATTGGCGGATCAAGTGTGAGCACGAACTCGTATGCCTCCTGCACCGTAGGGAACTCGATCACCTCTCTTGACGTATTGATAAGACGAACGGGCATCGCTAGCTTCAGTTCAGGTTATTGTTGCCGAATGAAGGAGATGAATGCTGTGAAATATAGACTGGTATAGCGTCAAGAAGAGACAGGAGAGGGCGATGGGGAAAGGATCGAGGAATTGAATCAGCTCGCCTTTTTATTTTCTTGCTCAGGACGGAGTCACCTTCCTTTTTTGGATAGATCGACAACCAATAAACTGCTTAAAAAAAAAAAAAAAAAAAGACCCTGCACACTCGATCATACTTTTTCGCAGCCCTGCTCCTTCGGATGGAAAGGATCGACGAAGGAAATAGATATGAATGTATACATGTACTCGTGCAGGCAGACAGGCAAGCAGAAGAGTATGCAGTGTACTTTCTGTTTTTTTAGTATTTTTTTTCGCAGGTTGATTGGTTAGTGGGTTGGTTGGTGTAGAGTAAATTGCGGTTGCACAGCATTGAGGAACTGGCATGGGAGGAGGCAGCAGGGGCACATGCCGATGGAAGCGATAGAGTGCAAACTATTTATTTCAGCAGGGCTTTCTTCCTTTGATTCAATCCCGCCATCCCTTCCTCATCCTTTTTATTTTATTTTAATTAATCCCTTTTCAAACCCATCCTCCATCCTCATCTCCCTCACCGAGGAACAAAAGGTACATAACATATTCTCGTCATCAACATGCATGCCTGGATTCGTGTTGGTGTGATGAATAAAAAAGAAAGCCTTTTGGATCCGAGAGATGGGATGAGACTGAAACCCGGTCGGTTGCAGCACGTTTTTCATTTTCATATCTCACATATTTGAATGAATGAATGAATGCGCTCGCTCTGTCCTTTGTTCCTTTCAATTGCCCTTTGCAACATAACTCCTGCTGTTCTTTGCTGACTTTGCTTGCACGCTGTCCTCCTCTGCCTTCTCCTTCACGCAGCAGGCGCTGGTTGAATATTATTACAGTTAATAGGAACAGTGCAGAAAGGAATACGAAATGGTCGACCACTCGAACAGCTCCTCCCAACGGAAGCCAGGCCAGCAACCACAGCCCCATCACTCTCACTTCCAGGTCCCTCGCCGCCATTACTCTTACCAGGATATCCATGGGCCTCTCTCTGCCGGAGTCGTCGAGGGCGGTCATCGTCCCTTTGCCAGCTTTCACTCTACCCCGCTGCACCATCCATTGCACACCTCATCCTCGCTGACCGCACCCACGGCTGCTCCTCCACCCCCCTCCGCCTCGACCCCGTCAAGGCCCAGTCTATCAGTCGCAGAAATCCTGGAGCGATACCATGATGCTAGCAAAGATTTCTTGGTCTCAGTCCTCAACGCCAAAGCAAAGGAGGACGAGGTATGTCTCTTTTCTTTGACACCCGATCGATTGATTATCCTAACAACAGACATGCTCTGTACCACAGCAACGACATAACACGTCTATATTTCAAACGCTCAATAGCGGCGGGCAGAGGAGGAACGCTACATGACCGAGCGGATCAAGCTACAATCCAAGCAGCTGGATATTCAACTGGCAGCAGAGAGGCTTCGAGGATCACCCCCAGGTGCGGCCGAACTCAATTGTATACCCGTCAATTGGACGGGCGCAGAAGTACTATCCATGACGGAGCCAACGTCCTAACCGCGAATCATGCCTATACCTCCAATATATAGCCCGTACATATCCTTCTCACTCCACAGAGGCACCTTCGGGGCCCTACGCTTCCTCGAGCTTGTACTATGGCAGCAGTAGCAGCAACAGCTACTCTCACTACTCCTCAGCAGATGCGTCCCGCTCGCACCCAAGCAGCAGCAAACACTCGCATCTTGATCATATCGCCCATACACCACAAGAACCACAGGACCCTTCGCAGTCAACACACCAGGGTCCGCTGTATTCTCATCATGATAAGCATGCGATGCAGCCCAGTCCTCAGAGTCGACCTCCGTTTCTGAAGATCAACACGGCGGTGCGCCAGTATCATCCTCAGCCACCATCGACCCAGCGTATGCCCCCGTCACCCCACTCTACCCTGCCACCGCTTCCCTCGACCAATCCTCCAAAGACTTCGAATCGTCACTACGGCCTTCCTCCGTTGAGCTCTTCGGCGCAATCTTCGCCAGCTGCTGTAGTCGACTATCAGTCTCATATACCTCCTCCTTTGACGCCCAAGGACGACCATGTCTCGCCGACTTCAGCTCTCTCGCCCACACATATGAAACGCAAATCTTTGAACCATGATGCTGTAATGGATGCTGTGCGTGCAAAGGTCTTCCGAAATGCGGCTGGTCAGCAGCATCAGCAACAAACCAAGAAGACGGCTATAGAATCGGAGCATGATCTGTCTAGCCGACGAAAGATCTATCAAGAGAAACCGTCGCCAGAGGTGCAAAAAAAGCAGCCAGAGTTAGTCAGTTCAGAGTCAAGACAGGATGAGTACCCAGAGGTCAAACTAGAGGTCAAGGAGGGACCGTTGCTCTCATCACTACCTGTATCGATCTCCTCACCGGCGTCGCCTTCGTCAAAGAACACAGAGAATGGGGAAACGAGTAGCCGCTCCAGGTCATCATCACCACCTCCATCCTCTTCCACCTCTAGCAAGAGCCGTCGCCCAATGGGTATCTCGCAACAGTTAGAGCTGGCGTCCGTTTCAGAGGCGATGGAAGATGTCAACGTGTCAAATTCTGAGACAGATGGCCGACGACCAGACCGGACAGCCGAAAACGGAGGTGTGTAACTTTTTCCTTTTTTTTTTTTTGGCCACCAAGTATTTTCACACAAAAACTAATTCTGGGCGTCTCTATTCTTCAGTTTCCGCTCACTAAGGCTTCATATTGAGATCTAGCGACAACGGCGTTCTGCCCCACCTTCTTGTCTTTCTTGCTTGCTTGAAGATCAAGAGGACCCACCAAGTAGGCTTTGAGCGCTCTTCTACATGCGTTTTCGGCTGAATATTGTTACAAGCAAAATAAAACTATTTTTGAGCATTGGATACATTCTGATCTAGTCCTTTATGTATGTTCAGAAAGTGGAGGATTTGCTTTGATTGCTTGCGCATAGGTGGTCCTGTTGGAGTAGGCACGATACCATCGCTCAAAGTCCTTCAGATCAACCTGGACTGTATCATCCTCGGTTGTGTTCCAGGATGAGCCAGCAACAACGCTTCTAGAGTCCAGGTCCACAAGATCGCCGCCCATCTCCAACTTCGCTCTTGCAAGCGCACCCAGCTCGTGGTTCGCCGGGAAGCCCTTATGGATGATCGATCTGTGCTCCGATTTAGCAGCGGCTACATCTGGCTGGGAAGGTGCTGGTGTTTCAACATCATCATCGGTAGTATCCTCCTGTCCCCACCGTTCAATATTGACGACCTTCTCCACCATATCAATCAATCCGCGTGCTCGACCCATCATGTTGATCAGCTTGGATAGCTCGCCCTTGGTGAGAGCGTTATCTTTGCCACTGATCCCTCTCCGTTCCAGTTCCTGACACACCCAGGTGACGACAACTGCATTCATTTTGGGTGTTGGCTTGAGCACATAGTAATCCACAAGAGTTCGAAGAGCGACCGCTGCGCCCGCATAATCGTTCTGGACAAGGAAAGCTCGCAGAATATTGGAATACAGAGACCGACTGGGCCTGATCCCGACCATAATCATGTCCCGAAAGAGCGTCCTTGGATTCAATGATGTTGTCGTGGAGATGGCATTATCAAACTGATATTGTTGACGACTGGGCAGCGGATGTGACAGCGGTTGAAGCTCGCCCATGCCATGGTAGAACTTTCTGACTCGACTGTCCTTGGTTTGCAGCGGGGTGTGATTTTGTTCCGAATTGTTGGTCGACGGGGCAATGGGCTGCCCAATCCTGTCTAGGAACAGCGCATTATTCAAAGCGGAGCCTCGACCTTTGAGCCCTTCGCCGCCTTCCAGAAACGCCTTGTCGCTGTGGAACACAGCGTTGAACATACAGGACAACGTAAACTGGTCCACACCGATCGATCGATCCTGAAGCATGCCCCTGTACAGTTGAAGACAGCGCCGGTTCATCCTTGCCTGCTCGTACGCCAGTAACATATAGTTGCAGGTTGCCAGATCGGGTTCGATACCGTCGGTTATGAGTTGTCGAAATAGCGCCTCGGTCTCTCGGGGCATTCTCTGTCGGCTATACGACTGCATCAGCAGTACGTAGGAGGCTCGGTTAGGACGGATACCTTCCCTTCGCATCTGCTGGAACCATTCAACTGCGTTGTCCATTTGCCCTAGTCGAGCATAGCAGTGAAGGATCTCGTTGTGTTTCTCGATGTCGGGTGGATAGCCGTAATTGGCCATCAATTGGCATACCAAGATCGCACCTTCAGCATCGCCCTTCTTTGAAAAGTTGGATAAAAGGGAGTCAAGCATGCCCTTGCCAAATACCGGTTTGTTGCTTGTCGCAATCTTGGTCTGGATCACACTCAAAAACTCGATTCGTTCGTCAGGATACTGGATCTCGGAAACAGCTAAGCTCAGCATCAAGCTGAGGGACTCCAAGTTGGACTCAACTCCTAGTTTCGAAAGCGAATCATACACGGTCTGGGCAAATTTGCTGTCCTGAACTTTGACACATGCCCTCAAGATCCCGTTCACGGTCTCGATGCTCTCCAGAGTGCTGTCCTCTGTCAAATCTCTCCAAAATCTGATCGCTTCTGACTTCTGCCCAGTTGAGAGATACTGCTGAATAAGATACCCCAACGTGTATTCGCTCGGCTTGGCACCGTCCTCCGCTCGTACGTCCTGAATAACTTGAATGGCTTTGTCGAGCCGCCCCAATCCTCCCCAAGCCCGAACAGCATGGTTCAACAGGATGGGATCCACTTTGTATTTTGAATCGACCACTCGCTCGAACTCTTCGAGGGACTCATCATATCGACCTAGACGATTGAGTGCCGACATCATATCGCTATAATCCCATCGCGAAAACCGAGGAAGCAATACACGCTTGTCGTTCAGCACTGTGACAATTCTGGCATTCCAAGTTTGGTTCCACGCAAGCTTGCTCCTGTCGTTATTTTCCCTAGGCGAGTATGAGTTTGAGGCTTCTTTGAAGCGGATAATGAGAAGCCTCAGGACGTCCTGCGAAAGCATACTAACGTCTTCAGGAACCTTGCGGAGGTCCTGATAAGCTTCCCACATGACCTCTGGATTCTTCAGATCGTGAAGTGCGACATGGAGCCTTGAAAAGTTATTGAGTAGCGTCTGGTTCGAGCGAACTTTGGCCAAGCGATCGTAATCGGTTACGCGGATGTCGGTAAGGCGGTCCAGAAGGCAGTTGATCGTACTGGTAGTCGAAGAAATAGATTCGCTTCGCTGCTTCGCATATTTTCTATTGCGCGACCTCTTCCTAAGCTTTGGCGGGTGCGGCAGTTGCGACGGAATTGGGGATTCAGAAGCTTCTTTACTGATTCCAGTGGCAGATGCGGGAAGAGTACAAGTTGCTTTGTTTTTGTGCGTCCGCGACAAAGAGAAGTTGCGAAGGGGTTGGTTCAAGGTGAGAACGGAGGTGTTCGCTCGACTTTGAAGAATATGACAACGATAACAAAGCGGTGCTGATGATGGCAGCGGAAAGGAAGTTGCAGCTGTGTTCTTGAAGAGTGGCAGTGACAGCAGCAGCTGTCCCCCACGGTTCATAGTCATTGAGGGTAAAAAGGAGTTGTTCAATCATGAACCGCAAGCTCAGCGGTTCCTTTTAGGATGCCAATTGCTCCTTCCTTCCTTTTCTGGACATATGAAGTAAACAAACGAACAGTCACTCAGGAACCACTCTCGGTGCTTTTTCACCATTGGCAGAAACTGATCATATTCCCTCCAGTTCCACAATCAGTTTCCGGACAAATCGACGACGGAGACCATCGCTTAATACACATGTACAGGAGCACCATGTTGACAAGGTGTAGAACATTTCGAGGAGCGCTACTGCAGCGCATAACCTGTTACAGCAACAACAACAGCCGGCTCTATACAGTAGGAACACCGGCAGCAACCAGACACACAACCCAACTACTCTCTCGGCAACATACACCATCGCCTGAGCTACCTTGCCATGGCTCCATTTCACTATGCAAATCATCTATAATTACTTCGTCTATCAGCCATAGAATGCCAGGCTCCGGCAGTCGTGGCATCATCACAGGCACCTATCCGTCGACACCACTTCACAAATTCAATCGGAGACTGATTGATCTCGCCAAAGAACCCCAGCTATTTCTGCCCATTTTCGACAAGTGCAGAGAGATCCTTGAAGCCAAGCTTGAGCCAGATCAGACCACATATTTTGTACTACTCGAGGCTCATGCACGGAACAATGATCTGGATAACATTCTGCGGACGTTGGAAGAGATGGCGCTGGTTGGGGTTCCTCCAAATATCTCAGCATTCAACATCGGATTGCGGGTATGAAGACAGAGAGCCATACACATTGAGTTAGGCACCTGATATTTTTACCACAGCAATGCTAAAACAGTCTTATTTATCATATATTTGAATATAGGCTGCGGCATTACATGGAGAGACAGTCGTAATGGAGAAGATCAGGAATATGGTCAACAAAGCAGGACTATCGCTGAATGCCAACTCGTACGAGATCATTATTCAGGGGCTCTGTGCGAACCAGGAACTAGAGCATGCGTTGGATCTGTTGGGAGATATGGCCGTCTCTGTCAATGAATATGGTCAGCCGGACGAAAATGGCCGACCCGTGATTGACGTCCGCCCGACATTGCAGTGCTACACACCCATCATTCAACTAGCACAGGCACTTCACGAGTCTGAGACGGCCTATATGGTCTTGAAAATGGCAGAGGTTCAAGCAGGCCTTTCCAGGATCCCGCCAGTCGTGTACTTGGATCTGATGGCCAGGGCTGCCGAAGATTATGTGGTACGCAGATGGATCACAATTAGTTCCGTTTTGAGATCGGCATGTATGACCATGGTATCAGCTTCCTAATCATATGCCGCACCGATATGCTTTACATCATAGCTTCATGCAGTCGAGTACTGTTGGAAAAAGGCTGTTAAAGAGATGGGCGCATATCCGGATGAGGGAACTTGCATGATGGTCTTGAACTGTGCAGGGCAAGGAAAGGCTCCTCGGTTATCGGCAGAGGTGATTCAGTACATGGGTGCCAGCGGCATGGAGTTCCAGGAGTATCATTTTGCACCACTGCTCCAGGCTTTTTCGCTTGCCAAAAAATTCAAATCTGCCTTCAATGTCCTGTCGATCATGAGGACATCGGGCATGAAGCCGACCATCCTGACAGCCTCGAGTTTACTCAAGGTCTTGGATGAGCCAGGCAACATTGAGGATGCGTTTGTCTGCATGAAGGAAATGCACCAGGAGGGCAAGACCGTCGATGTGGTCGCCTTTAACATTCTCATTGAGGCATGCGGTCGAAGCAAGGACCTGACACGAGCCATGGCCATTTTTGAATCGGCACCGGCACTGGGGGTCCAACCTGACACGGACACCTACAACGCGCTGCTGACAGGCTGCATCACGGACAGAAATATGACGGAGGGCAAGAATGTTATTGTGATGATGCAGAGCGCAGGAGTCGACCCCAATGTTGACACATACCAGTCGCTGATTTCGCTGTGCCTGACACAGATTAACTACGAGGACGCATTTATGTACCTGGAAGAGATGAAAAGTCATAATGTGATCCCGTCAGAACCGATCTACACAAGTCTGGTACGCAAGCTAGCGCGCGAGAACGACCCCCGAATCAAGTACGCGATCGAAGAGATGGAGTCGTTTGGATATGTGGTAGGGCCGAACTTACGTTTGTATATTGAGACAGGTGGACTGAGCAACCTGGAAGAGTCGGAGCGCAGGAAACAGATCCGCATCTCGCAGCGCAGACGCAGTAGCCATCGCCCGTCGCGTCAGTGGAATTAGAAGAAATAAAACGGAGTATTTGTTCTCTGGCAACGCAGGAACAAGATGTGTTGTTGGCATGGTGGTTTAGTAAGAGTTGTCTGTCTTCCCGATGCAACCTACCAAGTGTTATGGACGGGCTCTTTGTCCGCATGCCATGCCATGCCATGCTGCTGAACTCTAAACTGGAAGCAGTCAATTGACAGCTGAGCACACGAATAGAGTCCGCAAAGGGAATGGGGAGAAACTCATGGGTTATGCCCGGCCCTCCCCACCTAGTGTCATCATCCCCCTCCTCCCTCCTCCCTCTTCTGATCGCACCTTCTCCCCCTCCTCCGTGCATGCGCTCTTGCTTCATATCCACATCGACTTCCTCATCCCTTCCCTCCCTTTCTAAAATCGAATCCTCGCAAGGCCTTACTTTCCATTCTTCGAAGGTGCGCTTCTCCGTCGACGTCTTCCTTCACCTTCAACCGGCTACTCCGCCTCCCCAGTACCGCTACCACAACCAAATCCTCTAAACATACGGCAACACAAAACCCCGCTCTTCCTTCTCCCGTGGCCTTTCCCGGCCTCTCAACTCCAGTTTCGAGACAAACCATGAAGGCTTGGGGGTTTGGCAACTTGCTTCCGTCCTTTGCCGTTCCTCTCGGACTCCAGAAGCGCATTCTCAGCTTTGTGCTTCAACGAGCCATCGGTAACTTTTTGGAGGATGACCTGGATTTAGAAAAGCTCGATATCGAGCTCTCGAACGGTGTCGTTCACTTGACGGACCTCAAGCTCAATGCCAGGGTACGTTTTTTTTTATGAAGCAGGATTGGGTGTTTCACAATTCATTATTAGTTGTGTCAGAGAGGCCGTATCCCGCTCGATGGGAGGCATTCGCTCCAAGAGGACCAACTGCAACAATGGTGCCTCGACAAACCATATCCAGCCATAGCAGCAGAGCAAACTAAATGTGCTACGCTGTGATTACAATCAACATACGCAAGCAGTAGTCAGTGTTGCACATGCGATTGTCCAGTGGGCACAGTCTTTATTTATTCTTGGTCTTTTTTTTTTTTTGTGCTCAGTGAATGGGGGCTAGTTGGAGGCTCAGCCTATTCAGTGAGAGTCATTTGTGTCGGCAGCTTCGAAGGCAGCGACGCTCAACCTTGGCTGTATCAAAAGGGCGACCTTTCTGTTTGCTCTAGAAAACAGCAACAGCGAGAAATAATGAGCAAGGAGACATTTATACTGGATCAACTACACCCGTATGACCACAAAGCTTGACAGCTGGGACACGACGAGACACGAATTTAATCCGCAGGCGTCTTCGTATGGAAATGTGCAGGGCATGAGTAGCATTTATTTTCATGACTCTCCCCACAGCAGGACTAGAACCTAGACCATAGCAATCGCACGATAGAAAGCTATAATCCTTTGCAGTATATCACCATCTATAGCATCACGCACTCCTCTATTTGTTTATCCTTCTACGTGCTGTTGCATTGCTAACTTTTAACCTGTACCCTTTCTGGCATATCATTAGGCGCTCAATGACCTCGCGGCTGGAACTCCGCTCGCTGTTACACAGGGACGCATTGGATCCATTACAGCGACTATCCCGTGGAGGAACCTCTGGAACGGGCAGTGCATTATAGAGATCGATGGCGCTGACGTGACCCTGGCGCCCGTGCGGTCGACATTTCAGTCAGCTTCATTGCACGATCTCGAGGACCAGATCCTGTCCGCCTCTGTAGGACTTGCCAGCGACTTTATTCATCAGCACAAGGCGGATGCCAAGGAGGAGGCGGCACTCCAGGAGTCGTTACTTCAGACATTTCAAAGTCAAGCACCTTCAGGAATGCCAGGAGATTTCAACTCACGGCCGTCCTCTTCACAAATCCCGTCCCCACCACTGTCTGTACCTATCGAGGAGCCCGAGGAGAGAATGTCAGAAGGTCAGGGCGTGCAGTTCGTGGCCAGGGTGATTGAGAAGTTATTGGCCAGGATTCAAATTATTTGCAAAGGAACGGTTATCCGTCTGCGCCATAGTTCGTCGCTCCCTTTGGTCAAGACACAACCCATCGGTACCTCCAATGAGAAACTGAATTACGAATTGGAAATCCGTTTGCCATATATTGCATATCGTGACGAAACTCCAGGCTGGGATCAACCCACCGGCAGCATGGACGCATCAAGTATGAGGTCTTCTTCCTTGAGACAGGATCCGGATTCTGCATCTTCTTCGACCGTGCTTGGTGAATCCGGGGCTCCTAGCGTCATTTGGCTGGATTCTCCAGAGTCAATCAAGACAGTTGTCTTTAGGGGATTCTCAATTTGGGTCAGACAACAGGGGGAAGCAGAAGAAATGGTGGTGCAGGTTGACCCAATGGCGAAGGATGGATCTAGTATCAATACGGGCGCGCATTCTGATGGCCAGGAAGACTCAGACTCGGATTCGGATGTCTTCACAGACGCTCAGGAGAACATTTCGCAGTCGATAGTGGATTCACAAATGGCGCCCCTCAAACAAACACCACTTTTGACGCCTTCGCAGTCGACACAAGCTACTAGCGCTCAGGCGACGTCGGACCTATATGCAGCCGAGATTTTATCGACATTGCAGCACAAAAGCCGAATTAAGGTCAGCATACGGAAGAACACAAAGATGATTTCAGGATCCACACCAAATCAAGCGGATATGCCCATCAAGTCGCTCATGGATATCGACTTTCATTTGCGCTCCATATTCATTGCTCTTTCACCAAACCAAGTCGCCTTCATTCTCGAAATCCTTGCCTTGATGGACAGTGCCTCACCCACGGACACTCAGAGCGCTCAGAATCAGACGCGGGCAGATACAGAGCCTGGTATGGAGCGGGGCGCAGCAGATGCTGGGCCACAAGCATCGAAGTATATGGGCCGCAGCGCCATAAGGGAAGACGCATTTGCAGAACGAGCTTCTCCCATTCATACCCAGTCGCCCCAATCACCTAAGCGTCTACAGACCACCGATCCGCTGAAGGGGACACAGGCTAGGAGTTCTGGGAGTCGGCCACTCGACAACGGCAGACCGGGAGATTCATGGAGCACTAGAGCGACTGCGACGATACCGACACTTGCTTCAACTCCAACCGTATATATGGATTCATCTCGATTTTTGCGCGGATCGATTTATGTGGACAGCCAGCCAAGTGCTTCTCCTCCATCTTCCAGTATATCCAATGTACCACCGTCGCTTACCGTAAAACTCAAGGCACGGATCAACACATTTCAAGTGTTTGTTCTGTATCAGGATCCAGCATCGCAACGGCATATTCCTACAGAGGCCAACTTCTTTAAAAACCCGGTTCCAGAGGCCCTAAGAGCTGATCATTTGAAGCTGGAGCTGGATAGCATGGTTCTTCGATATCAGCAATGGACGGGACTCGACACAAATACGGGCGGACAAAAAACTGCAAAGGAGGCGAAGAGCCAAGTTGATTTTGCGCTCAACAATTTCTCAATCGCTGAGTGGATCGAGTCCGCCCCCAAGCGATATGACACGGCAAGCTGGAATCTGACGTCTGATCGGTACCGACTTCCATCTCGAAGACACTATGTACCCATCGTTGAGTTTGAAATGGATCAGGATTCAATTGTACAAACCTCTCCGACCTCGAAATTTCCGGTGCTGCATATGCCTGATCGCTACTTGAGTGAGCGCAGTCTCTTGTTGCGGTCCAAGAAGAGCATGCGGAAACCGGACAGCAATAAATCAGCATCCTCCTCGAGTGCAGATCCCAATTCGACCATTAAAGAGTCTTCGAGTGGGATAGCCAAAGAGGTTGTCAAAATGAGGGTTCTTTTGGGCAACCACAAGAGGGATGGCTCAAAGTCAAGTACGCCCTCCCCTGACGCCACCACTACAGCACCAAGTGGCTACGCGCGGGATGTTACGATCGAGGTCAAGCCAATGCAGGTCCATGTGGATTTTACTACTTTCCAGAGACTTGAAAATTTTCTGCTGGCCATTATGGGTTCCAAAGAAACGACGGCTGGCGCATTAAATGATCAGTCCAGGGAATCGCAGCCTCGGCCACTGCGCCAGACTGACCAACAGATCTTGGACGATTTGGAAGGACCGCAGAGGGCTGCCAAGGTATGAAATACTTCGTCCATTCCGGCTGCCGTGTCCGCCAGTAGTATCATTGCAGAGGAATCTAACGATCTTAATCTTCCCATTAGGTCAAGGCGAGGCTTCGACTACGCCTGAACTCAGTACAACTTTGGATTTCAGTGCCAGACATGGCACTGTTATTGGCCGGACAGGAGGATACAGGGCCTGAATATAGGTCTATATACGATGTCGTTGCAGTAAATATTTCAAAGATGGTTGTCACTCAGACCGCCGAAGAGACGAAAGCAGGCACACAGGGCCACCATCGAACAGACTCTGAACTAGGCAGATCCAGCAAAACTTCCGCCTCGAAGATGAAAGTAGAGTTTGCCAGCATATCGGCGTTTATCGTGCCCGCACATGGTAGGTGGAAAGCCTTGCGATATCATTGATTCTTGGTTGCAAAGGCGCTATAAATATTGGTTGTCATGATGCTGATCTGCTTTGCGTAGAAACGACATCAAAGGCGTTTCTGTTTATTGGATCGCTGTCAAATCATCCTGCATCACAGTCCAGCTTTACCTCCACCCTACCAACGCTCGAAATCGTGACGCGCTCACCAAGTTCGCTTCCGATCAGCTATGAGCGATCATCTCCGTCTGGGTTTCCTCGTACCCCTGCTTTGGAAGCGTTCGAAATCCTGGAGAACGAGGAGTATACTCATAGCTATGTAGATGAAAAGGAGGAGCTGATTCATTTCAAGCAAAGGACTATCGAGACCTCGGTATGTGGCTTTCTTTAACAGTGAATGACTGACAAGCAGACTGTTAAGTGTAGTATACTAACCCTCCGTTCTTACCTATACATAGCTCGTATCTGTCGACACTCACGTTCCTCTGGTGGCCGTTCATCTGGAAAAGCGAGTGTTCGATATCCTCATGCTCCGCATCAATGATCTCAGTACTTGGCTGACAATATTCTCCGAGCGACTCGCCGCACAGATACCTGCGACTCCAGAGATTGCAGTGAAACCATCCAGCTTTCAAAATAGCTTTTCGCAAGCACCGACTGAGTTCATGGATCCTAAGGAAGCCCCTCGCAATAGCCTTGATGAGGATTATCAAGACGACCAAAGCGAGCTTGGGACAGACCAGTCTACAGCCTATGGGGAGGAACTTCGCCACCAGGCTGAAGGAAGACCCTCTGCTCCAAGAGCTCGAGTCTCCAGCGACAACCATTCTCAGCAAAAGGTCGCCAAACCAACTATGGCATCTGTTCTTTTGTTCGCTCAGACTGGTAACGAGCCTTCTGTTTTCACGTCTTTCATTGCTGCTGCTAAAAGTGAGTGGTATGTATTAACTTTTTTTTTTTTTTTTTTTTTTTTAGTTGAGGTCACATTAGACTATCCCACAGCGCCAACGGTATTGGACCCAGTTCCGACCATAAAATCGTATCAAATTACTGTTCGGGACGCAAGAGTATTTGCAGCAGCAAAATATCAGGGAGGAATAGACACCTATGCGATTGTGGACGCCGATGATCTGGATTTCTGGGAAATCACAGCTCAGAAGCCCAAAACACTCCTATTGTCAAGAACTTTCTCAAAGCCCATGGTAGGTTTTCTTGTCTATTTCCAATAAGGTCGTACTTCATGTGAGAAAGCCGATGCTGATGTCGTAAGACTAATATGATGCGTGCTATATAGTTCAAGCCATCGCGGCCAATGGTCCATATGACCAGCTTGCTTTCGTTTGATCCTGCAATCAAGTACAAGGAGAACAAAACCAACCTCTCATTTGCGGGGATTTCTTGGAAGTTCTCGATCGATCAAACTGCAGTGGACGACGTCCAGGACTTTTTTGCAGAACCTGCCGGAATCGTTTACTACAACCCCCCGCGTCAGTGCACCCGCATTGGCGTCAGCCTTTTGGAGTGCTGTATGGACTACAAGCCCCTCCATATACCTCCTCGTTTCGTCTTGTCCTTTGAGAAGATGAAGGTAATGCTTGACAGCGGACCATAATTTGCAGTGAAAAGTCACATAGCGACACTAACAAACCATTTCTCTGTAAACTAGGTATTCTCAACGTTGATACCAGAATCGCCGACTCTCAAGTCCAAGGTCCAGATTTACAACATGAGCCTGTTCTTGATTGACAATCCTCAAAGCGTCCTAACTCCCCCAGATGTCGCCCATGTTGCGGCAGTAATCGACTCGCGGCAGTATTGGAGATTGCTTGGCTTTGCCATAATCGGACAATGCCCGTTTTTCGAGCTGAGGTCCGTCAAGAGCAAGACTGGCCAGTTGCCACTGTACGACCTCATGATCACAAACCAAATATTTTACCTCGAAACTTGCTCGGATTCGTTCCAGACGCTGATGCAGCTTGCAACGTACCTCGGCGATAATGGCGATATGCCAATCGAAAAGAAAAAGATTTTGGAGCGACTCGCAGAAGCTGAGCGGGCAGCCAATAGAGCGAAATCCAACATCATTTACCAGGACGTTCTTGGTACGTCAAAATGTGTTTTTCTGGTCAACATTTACACGGTTCGGTTTATACTGTACCTAACTCTATACTGTACGTATGATTGATTTGATCTTACAGCAAGTTTGGATGAAGACGCGTTTCGGAAACCAAGTCTCAGTCGGGAAGCAGACAATACGGGAACATTGGAGTTCGTAGAGGGCTTTTACTCTGTTGATCGTGAGGATTCTGAGAGCGACCACTTCAAAGCACAGATGCATGATACACCAAATGTGGATGGTTTCCATGAGGTTTATGCAGACCTGCTCAGCGGCCCCCAGTCTGCGATAAAGGAGAATTCTGTGGATATTGGCAGACGCACTGGTGGCAAACATGGGTCGTCTACAAAGGGAAAGGGATCCAAGTCAAAAGCGAAGGGCGAACCACTGCCGCCGTCTACGGAAGCTGATGAGGAGCTGGATAGTTATATGGATGCGCTTGGCATTGCAGCTCAAACTAAGACTAATGCTCGGTCGTCATTTGAGGGTGCCAGTCGAGGTGAATCCAGCCGTTCGAGAGACCACTCGAGAACAGAAAGTCAGCCGGAAGATATCATCCGAGTTCTTGATTCTGGGGCTAAGCTTGCTGTGATCGAAAATTATTTTTCGATCCCAGTTTTGACGGAAGAAGAACGAGCCAAGGACGAGGGGTAAAATCTAGAAACACGAGTTCTCGTCCAGAACGCATGTCGCATATATTCCTGTTCACGCTCCAACTCACAACACCTTTTTTTCTTCTTGTCTTACATGCGTATCATAGATCTATGGCCAAATTGCGCCTCCGAGTTCGAGACTTTAACTTCTCATGGCGACTCTACGATGGCCTTGACTGGGAGATCTCGAGACTCGATGAAGCCGAGCGCAAGAGACATGCCCGGCAGCTTGTTAATCGACTATATGATCCGGACGACGTCATTCACGCGACCATGGACATTCCGCAGTCCAATCTGGAGGCTAGCATCTTTGAGAAACTCGCTGGAGTGCAGCACAGTCCGATAGATCGCCTTGGTGTACATCACCGCAAGGATTCCTCGCCCTCGTCTTCCGAGGCTGATTCAACTAACGAGTACCAAACCGATACGATGAGCCAAGATGGCAATAGTGGAAATCGTCCATTCACCGCCACAGGCACTGGCAGTAGAAGAATCGCACAGTATCATCTACGCCAACCACACTCGTTCAGCCATCAAGACTCAAACAAGCGCAAGAAAAAGCTGGAGCGCTCCAAGACTGCGATGATTGAATTTAACGCGGACAAGGTGCGGCTCGAGTTTGAGGATTATCTCGGCGGAATCGAGACCGCCTCCCATCTCTCGCTGCGTGTGAAGCAGTTCGAGATCATTGACAACCTGAAGAGCTCCCTCTGGCATAAGTTCTTGTCTCGCCAGCGACAGGACTCTCATACGGCAACGCCACATCAGACACAGTCCAATATGATCCGCATTGACCTGGATGGAGTACGGCCCGTCGTGAGTGCCTCGACTGTAGAGCATCGACTTAAAGTCAGGATCTTGCCATTACGGCTGTACGTTGATCAAGATGCCCTCATTTTTTTGATCAAATTCTTTGTCCAGAGCAGCTCAGCAGGCGCTGTTGCTTCTGCAGACGATTCGCAGCCCGAGGGTATGGCAGTTGCCCCTGATACTACTGAAAAGAAGAAACCGAACGAGATGTACTTCCGTAAGATGTTCGGCCCTCAATGCCTTTAGTTCTTGGCCGTTGTTTTTAATGGTTTGTCTATATATCTAACGACTTTTATTCGGCGTCGATTTTGATTTCGTAGAATCGGTCAAGATGGGTGAGATTTCGGTCAAGGTGGATTATAAACCCAAGCACGTCGACTATACTGGTCTAACTGGCGGTAATTTCGTCGAGTTGATGAACTTTTTCCATCTGGATGCAGCCGAGATGACGCTGCAGGAGGTGCAGCTTAACGGTATCAACGGTTTTGTAAAGCTGGGCCAGGATCTCATCACAGCTTGGTTGCCCTATATCCGATCCACTCAAGTTCCACACATGGTCTCGGGCCTGACTCCTATCCGCTCATTGGTCAACTTGGGCTCAGGAATTGCAGACCTGGTGTTATTGCCTATTGAGCAGTATAAGCGGGACGGACACCTCATCCGAGGATTGCAGAAGGGTGGTCAAGCATTTACGCGAGCGACGACATTGGAGGCGCTCAAGCTTGGAACTAAACTGGCGGTTGGCACACAGGTCCTATTGGAGCACGCAGATGAAATCTTTGGATCCAGTGCTGGTGGATCAAGCTCTGGAAGTGCAGCAGGCAGAGATCACACAGGCGAAGGCGATGACGGATCAGATATCCATAGTGGAAAGAGAGTTGTTGCTACGATGGTTTCGGGCTCGGAAGCATACATGCAAGAGTCGATTGACGATGAGGAGCAACTGCTGCAGCATCTCCAGTATCAGCAGCAACAGCAACATATGTCCGACTCAGGTACTACTTCTAGCTCACCATTAACCTCCACTGGCGGGTCATCGACTGTGACCAAGGCAAACAGGGTCAGCAAGTATGCCAACCAGCCAGCAGATATCAACGAGGGTATGGAACTTGCGTACAAGAGTTTAAGCAAAAACATTGGCACGGCTGCACATACGATCTTTGCGGTCCCGATGGAGGTTTACGAGCGGACGGGAACCCAAGGGTCTGTCCGGGCAGTGATCCGTGCAGTGCCTGTTGCGGTACTGAAACCGATGATTGGCGCGACGGAAGCGTTCTCAAAGGTGTTGATCGGGCTTCGTAATAGTATCGACCCTGCGCAACGGCTGCAGATGGAAGACAAGTACAAGAAGCAATGAGCGGTCCGGACCAAGAAAGAACTAAGTCCTTTCGAGCAGGATAAGTGGGGTGCACATCATAGTACCACATAGTGCGATAGCATGAAGTCGATATACTTAACACAATAAACCGAGAATCTGTACATAGTAAAAAAAACATCGAAAGGATACTACCGTATGAAATCCAAAGAATAACCGTGGCAAGTAGCTATTGAGGAAGGCATAGCGCCAACCTCTGGGCATACACACACTTCTAGCCTTGTGCTTCGCCCACTTTTCTTTTCGAAGCTACGCGTGATGCTGCTACCAAATATAGGCGCTATTTCTCATCACGTTGCAAGGTCGATGCATTATGGCCGATTCTACACATACCTGTCCACTATGCGTTCAGCGATAGCAATGCGCCAATAACCCTGGCGAGTCGGAGAGCGGCAGGAGGTGATTAGTGGAGCAACATCAGAGTATGTTCAACTTCGAAAAGAACATCACTATCATTCGTCATCCGACTCTCCTCTCGCAAATACGGACTCGCTACCCGAAAACGAAGAATAATGAACGGTACTTTGCTCTATCTGTTATAATATAATCATGTTGCTAATGCTTCATAATTTGAGCTTGTAGGCTAAGAAACGTCGCCGAAGCGAAGGAAGAGTTGATAACATTGCACAGACATCTATGACAGATAAAATGTACGCTCTTGATAATGCTCGAAATTCAATTATTTGCTTGGCATATCTGTGTTCTTCTGCCACGTCTTTTCTTTCACGCTTCTTTTTTAAGAGTCTCTTCCATTCCTTTGCTGCGTAACCAAGCGAGGTTGAGCGACCACACTCCAAATCGATGGCACACTCAGCGTAGTGGCAACGAAGTACCGACCGGCCAAGAACGTTAGATGTGGGGTACAATAGGATTACGGGATATGATGCCACCGTTGCATGCAGGGTAGATAGCGAGATAAAGAGTAAACGGGGAAGTAGGATGAATATTCGCCTTCCCCTGGTATAAAGCACTCCACAGCTCACTTCGTTCTACACTTTCTACATGTTTAATTATTTCCAGTGAACTTTTATCTACCTCTGGATTATCCTTGTCACTTTTACCATTGATTCCCTCCCTCTATCTCTCTCTGCACCCAATTTCCTCTCATTTTTGGATGTGCGACGCCTCGCGGTTACTGCCTCTTACAACAATACCAAGCAGCGGCGCTGACGAGCACCTCAGATCATTACTTGCCCGCTAAGTAAAGTGAACGAGATGGACCTCACTGTAGAGGGCAGCTGTTGAAACTGGTAAAAATATTACATTCAAAAGTTTGTCCTTATGAATAAAAGACACAGGCGCAAAAGTGTCGCGAAAGAATTGTTTATCTAGGGCGGTAGAGAAGAGATTCAACATTAGTAAATCCGGATTATGTCGCATCACTTAGAAGTTAACACTTGCATATTTCTCACTCTTTCACATCCTGTCGCTCTGTCTCGGCAACCTCTGTATCGACATCTTTGCCATCCCCGCCATCCTCCACCTCGACCTTAGAATAAATATACATTGGCTCGATATCATATGATGGCCTCGTTAACTGCAACCTGTATGATGTCTTGGAGGGGGGCCGCTGTTGCAAATGCTTCATTGACGCCTCCATTATGCGCTAAGTATTGGATAGACTATGATACGAGAATTGAATAACGAGTGAGGGACACACAAGGAGGCGCAGCAAGAGAGAGAGAGAGAGAGAGAGAGACGGAAGGGTTTGTGCAAAAAGCGAGAAGGAGTAATGAATGACAGGAAAGACAGCGAATGTGGGAGTGATGCCGAACAAGGCGTGGGAGTGTTCAGCAACCGGGAGCAATGAAGCGAAGGGCGTGAGAGTGGAGGCGAAGGTGAGATGCAGAGAACAGCGTGGGGGTGGTTGTGAAAAGTGTGTGTGATGACAACAGAAGTGTGCGAGAAGCGAGTATGGACGCGTGAGTGGTGGCAATGGTGGGCATCTCTGGAGCAAATGGACGAACATGATCCAACGGTCTGATCAGTTGTTCCGAGCGACTACCTCTTTTCCAGTATAAAAAGACCATTCTTCTCCTTTCTCTTCTTCCTCATAAATGGCTCAGACCTCTATGGTCCTATACAATGGCTAGCGGAATGCAATGACCTTTTTGGTACGCACTCTTCCCCTGAAAGTCTCCAGCGTGAACGTGACGCGCACTCTAATCCCCACACACAATGGGTAGAGAGGGACACTTAATGATGGGGTCGGGCACGCGTATCTAATAGAAGCGCCCCGGAGTCTTTGGCCATCAGGGGTTCGACCGCATTAGATCGCGCGAATAATGCGAAGATATTTTTGGGGGCCACCTTTGGGGCCTTATTCTCTTTACTCTACAAAAAAAAGAAAAAGAAAAAGAAAACGGCACAAGTGTAGGCAAAGGGAGTTCATGGGGAGCAAGACAGGAGCCTGATGCAACGCTCATGTTGCTTTCTGCATTCATCCTGAATCAGATCACCTCGCAACTTATGCGGTACTCTATTGGGCGGAGTCTATCTGTCTCGAATTTCTGTCCAGTATGTCGACACACATGCGCCGAAGGAGCCCACGACGCAGCAGCACACGCGTCCCGTTTTGTTTGCCATGGGTTCTATTCTCAGCTGTGATTGTCCTGTCTTTTGATCGTATTACGAATCGTGTTTTGAACCAGCTCGGTTTGCGTCGATACTCGTGGTTCCGTTGCTTCGTTAAATATTAGGGTCTTGGTATCGCGGCATGTTGACATATGCGTTTTTTTTTTTTTTTAGAAAACATTGTGATGCATATTTGTCTACCAAAGGCCATAAGGTCGTGGTTCTGGTTATTACTTTGAACCAAAGTCCTCGGTAGTGCTGTTTGCAATTTCGTCACCAAAATGCTCCAGGTAAAGTTATGCGACCGGCAGCACCACCCTTCGTCATGCAGCTGTGCAAAGGACTTGCAACGTGCTCATTTCATCGACCATGCAAATTGCACTTAGCTAGGGCCTTTCGTATAAATACTACCAGCAAGATCGCACCCCAACTCAGTCGTATACAAATTACTGCTGTAGCAAGGAACGTCCTATTCCTGGACTTTCTTGTAGACAAGAGCAGGACGTATGTATAGCGTACTCTTCTTCCTTCTACTTTCAGGTACGCTGCATCGCTTCAACACGCACTATGACTGACCATTCATCCTATGTGTGCCATACACACCTCACTTTGCGCTGTAGTCATCTAAGTTAGTGCAGACCTAGGAGCAAGCAACGTCCATCTCTCAAGGGCATTGACAGCGGATTGAACTTGAACGAAATGCATGGCTCCAGCGGTCGAGGATATGCTTTTCTGAAGTAACCCAGCATGCATTTGGTATAAAGCTGTGTATGGTCAAAAATACGCGTTTCAATACGCGTCTGCATTAGGTTAGCGCAGTGAAGGGGCAAGTGGCCTATGAGACCGTCACCCCTTCTCCTTTGCTCACATCCGCGTGGACTTTGTGCGCCAAATATTGGAGCAAGCCCGTATCTAGCCCATACACTCCCCATCGTTTTCCCCTTTCCGCGGTTGCTACATCTCTTTTTTCCCTCTTCATCGCGCCCTTCTCACCTCCTTGGCTTCAAGACTTTCGTTTCCCTGCAAGCAACTATGGACCACAACGATGTCGGCTACAGCTCTGTCGCATGGGACACCTATTCACCCGGAAACGGTCTGGAGGACGACGACCACAACAATAATAATCGCACATCCTCCAACGGCGAGTCGCAGGGACGCGGACACCTGAACAGCAGCAACACCCTGCACTCATCTCTCTTTGCTTCATCGGACGAGGACGAGGACAACATTGCTGACATCACCCAGGCTGCTTCCTCTGCCATCCTCCCCGCAGAGACATCTGCCTGGGCAGACGAGTCCCTGGACAATGAAGTCATCGACATCAATGGCGCCTCTAACGGGAACAACAACATTCACTCGTCCATCCACGGCCACAGCGAACACGGTGGTGACAACACTATCGACAATAGAATGTATGGAGAAGATGACGACGAGGATGATTCTGAGGCCCGACAAAGAGTCCATAGGGTAAGAAGACGTCGTGTCTTTCACCTGGGATGAACCCTGCTTGCTTTGCTTTACGCTAGCGGCTATATTCACAAGGAAATTGCCCTCTTCCTCTATATTTCTTTCTGTCAATGCCGTTGCAGTCGCAAGCAGGAAAGGCCGTCAGGCGTGACACAACACGCGCTCAGTCAGAGATGATACTTTCCACCACAGCCGCCGACGCGCTGGCCAAGCTGGTCCCAATGGAGATTACGGTCACGGATGCGCACAGAGAGAAGGAGGGCTCGGCAGACAGCTACATCTCTTATCAAATTAACACCAAGGTTAGCCCGTTCTTCTGTTTCTTTGCAAAAAAAAGCGCCTAGTTCTTTCTGTCAGCACCTTGTCTGTTTCTAATGGTCAAAATTTGTTGCATTCCACAACTCATCTTCAATAGACCAATATGCCTGGTTTCTCTGCAGCGAGCGTATCAGTCCGTCGCCGATTTCAGGACTTTGTTTGGTTTCACGATGCCTTGAGCAGAGAACACCCTGAAGCAGTACTTCCTTCCTTGCCAGACAAGCATCGCCTGCGTAAGTGGCACCTCGTCTCGCTTGATATTCTCCCATAAACTGTTGTATAATACCTAATGCTGACAGCTTACGTTGTTTGATTCTACTAGGCGGTTATGTTCGTGGCGATCGTTTCAGTCAAGAGTTCGTGGAAAAACGACGAGCGAGTCTGGAACGCTTCATGAAAAAGATTGCAGTCCACCCAACCTTGCAGGCATCAAAAAATACCCGTATTTTCTTGGACTCAAGAGATTGGAATTCAGACCTAGCGCAACAGAAGAAGCAGACGGACGATGCTCGTTTGGATAACATCACTGATGTGCTAATGAATGCATTCAAAATGGTGAAAAAGCCTGAGGAGCGGTTCGTTATCATGAAGGACGAAGTCGACAAGCTGGAGGAGAATCTTCAGGGCCTGGAGAAACTCGAACAGAGGATTTTGAAGCGACAGGAAGAACTTGAGGCGGATTATCGAGAGTTTGGAGGCGCTGTTGCAGGCCTTGGAGCTCTAGAGACAGGCATCACAGAGCCATTGCATCGGTTTGCTCATACTGTGGCAAGCTTTGCTACGATCCTGAACAATCTGGTGCGCGCTTTTTTTAACACGCTTTGCTAGCAATTGGCTATCAATTTGAGGCATGTTCGTATTTACTTTTTTATCTCTCTGTCTCTGTTTCGATATCGGACTAGTCATCGAGAGAGGACGCCGAATTCTTGTCAGAGCTTCACGAGTGTCTAGCTTATTGCAACAGCGTCAAGGTACTTTGTGTTTTTTCTGCATTGTTTTTCTAAATTATTTAAAATGTGTGTGCTGTAGACGCTGGTCATCTAAAACGATGCGGCTCAAATTTTTGTAGAACGTTCTCAGGCAGAGGGACCAAAAGCAGTTGGATTTCGAAGACCTCTCCGACAAGTTGCAACAGAAGCATGCGGAGAGGGATCGCTTGATGAGTAATGGTCGGCTCGGAGGATCCGCTACCATTGGAGGATTTTTTCAACAGAAGATGAGTGAGCTCAAAGGAGTGGACCAGGAGCGTGCCAAGCAAGACAAGATCAAGCGTGTGGAGGAAGACATCAAGCAGGTAAGCAACGCCGTGTCTACTCTTTACGCCTATTCCCCTGTCTTTTGTATTCCTGTCTTGGTATAACTTACTTATCTCTGATCTCGTAACGCATAGCTTGGAAATCTAGTGGATACCCATCTTAATGAATCCACTCAGTTTTCAGAGGCGACAGCGAAAGAGTACGAGATCTTTCAACTTCAAAAGGCAAAGGACCTGCGCCAGTGCCTGTTGGATTACAGTGCAGGCAGGGTCGAGTTTTTCGAGAAGGGTGAGGCCTTATGGGGGCAAATCATTCCCGCTTTGGAGGCGATCCAAGTCGACGACGATTAAACAGTATCGCTGATCGCTCTTTGACTGCAATGACCACTGCAGTGCGCAAATTGCATCCTTCACGAGTATTTTTTTTAAACCCGTTTTCCAATGCCCATTTGACTTTACTCAAGAATAAAAGACCACATCGCTGCAGCATGAATGAAACGGGGCAATATGACGGTCGAAATATTCTTTTACGCATAAAAAGAAAAAGATGAAAGCCCGTTCTGCAGAGATGCATATATGCCGCATGGTGGTTTAGTCAGCAGGGCTGTGCAAACATGGCCCGGTGCACTGGGCGCACCGGTTCAGATTTGATTTCGCTCACAACCAGCGGCGCGTTTTTTCTCCATATAAATACTGGTCCCATTTGACACACCCTCCTATCCTTTTGAAAAGCATTTTACTCGCAAGATACAATGGTTGTTACATACGCCCCTACATCCAACAAGACGGACACCTCCGCTCAGGCTGCCGTGCTCGCTGCACCGGACAGCACATACTCACTCCTCTACTTTGACACTATTGGCGTCGCAGGTTCCATACGCAGCCTCCTCGCCCTGGGCGATGCTCAGTGGACACAGTTGTACCCGCAGGACTGGGGAAACGAGGATGGGCTCGACAAGTCCTCGACCCCCTTTGAGGTCATGCCCGTTCTTTACGTTCACTCCAAGGACGGAACCCAGGTTCGGATACCCTTATACAAAGAATGTGCCTGATTTTTATTTTGCTGCATTCTGTCTAACTGGCTATCTCACAAACGATGAATGCAGACTATTGCTGTTGCAGAGGCCAAGCCCATTGAGCTCTATTTGGCCGAGAAGTTCTCCTGCCTTGGCAAGAACCTCTACGAACGCGCCCTGATCTCTTCCTTCGCGTCCTCGACTGCCTCCCTGTGGGATGACTTCATGAGTTCTGCTGTCGTTCTCCAGGCCCCCAATGAGGTCAAGTTAGAACAGATCAACGTTTTCCTCAAAGATAAAGTCCCCCGATGGGTCCGCATCCATGAACAGCACCTGCAGGCCAACGGCCTCAACGGACACTATGTCGGTGACACAGTAAGTCGTCCACCACTTCCTCCCTACATTTACTTGGATTGTAAAAGAACACGTACTTCGAACTCTCCAAAGCTAACATCTTTGTCATTATGTCTCGCTCTGTTTCTGCTGCACAGATCTCGCTCGCCGATCTAAGGGCTGCCGCGCTGGTTGAGCTTGTTCACAGACTCCCAGCGGCCGCACAGCTCATCAATTCCGAAAGCGCTCCTGGTCTGATCAAGGTCAAGGAGACCATCGACACTCATCCCAAGATCGTCCAGTGGCGCCAGACCGAGCTCTTCAAGAGCCTGCGTTTCTCGCGCGCCATTCCTCCCATGCCCCGCCCATCCACCATCAAGTTAAACGATCGCCGAGGCAACAAAACCGGCGGCCTCCACGCTTAAATTCATCTTACCATCATTAAAGATTGGCTTCCGCTGTATAAATATAATTCCCAAATCATGGACCCATGTGCCCACAATGGCTTTGTCATCTCATGAAGGGAAAAATCGAGAGTAGGCAAGATGCATGATTATATTAGTGTTGTACATCTATGATACAACGACCGACCCTCCTAAAGCCCAGCCATCATTTCTCCAATCCCTTCCATGTCTTCATACTGGCTCGTCAAGAAATCCAGTTCCTCCGGATTCGACTGCAATGCCTGGTACACATGATAAGGTGTCAACAACTTGTCCAACACCTTCACTCCTTCCTTCGAGGTAGCTTTCTGCTCCTCACCCGCTGGGTCGTGCAGCGCATCCAATTCCATCATGATAGACTCCGGTCCCTTTTCAGCCTCGGCCTCAGCTCGATGGATCTGTACTGCCTTCGAGAGCAGGCTGCCTAAAAATGCTTTCGTTGCCTGAACCAAAAGTCCTCCAACCACAGCTTTTTGCGACATTGATTCAGGCACATTGGCCAGTCCCGCTGTGTTCAACAGCTGCTCCTGTTCCTGATCTCGTTCCCGAAGCCCACTCCTCGATCCTCCTGAACCTCCACCGGCGCCTCCATCCAAAAGCAGCGTCTTCAACTTCAACTCATCCATCACGGACAGCACCCAATCAATCTCTGACCGCCGACACTTGTACACCTCCATCCTCTGCAACGCATCCGTGAGCTGTTGCACCTTAGCCTGGTGCTCCAATGAGAGTGTGCTTGCCAAATTCATAGGCGTTATTGGCAGCTCGCTGTCCCCGATATCCAAATCCATTGTTGAATCCATTTGCATTTCCATCATCATCCGATCATGACTCGAAAGCGGCCGCCCATTCTGATCAACAATCCCGCAGTTTTTCAACATATCCAGTGCAAACTTGTTCCTCGATCGTCCCACCAACAAAGAGAGCAGCATCTGCTCATCTTCTTCAACGTCTTTGACAGCATAGTATTGTGGATGGTGTGGGCAGTTCGGAATCCTTTGTCCATCATCCTCGTTCAATAGCACCGGCTCCGATATTGCGCCCGCAACTCCCAGTGCTCCCTCTCGATGCTGCTTCCATAAGGAGCCACAAGCCTTGCAGTACAAAAGTGTCGTCTCCTTCGACTTACGCTTCATCACCGATCCTTCATCCATTGACGCTGCCCGTACAGTATCCACAACTGCCGCCTCTGAACCGTTCTGCACGCCAGCTCCTCCCCTGCCACTGGCATCAGCACCAGTACCAGCACCGCCATGTCCGTGAACAGATGCCGTGCTGGGTTTGGAGAGTGTGTGTTGCAGCTCCTGCTCGTCCTCCTCTGCGCCATCGGCCATCGCCACCTCGGCTGCCGAATTCAAGATTAGGTTGTTGCGTGATTCGGATATATTGTTGCTGCTCTTGGACCGAGTCTGGAGTGGCACTGTGGCCAAGAATGTCGTGTGCCTGTCCAATTCCAGATCTACATGTCTTTCCCTTCCATGCACTTGCCTCCCACAATGCGTTGGGTCCAGCTATGAGAGCGGATGTAATTCATAGATTAGCAAATATGACGCATAGAGAAAGACAACTTCCATTGTTGTAACCTTCAATTTTACTTACAGCAAGGCGATGATAGACTTCGACAGGCTTATTCCGTGCATCGTGGAAGAATAAGCGCACCTTGATCTGGGTCTCTCCCCAAGCGTAACGGCTGAGATGGAAGGGGGGTGCAGACACAGTGACGATATGGTTCGGCCTGTAACTCTCGTGCAAATGAAATTCGACCTTGAAGACATAGGCGGTAATGTCTTCGGGCTTAGGCGTTCCATCAACATAGATCATCCATTTGTACGGGAATTCCTTCAGTCGAGGGTCACGTTTGTCCTCCGGAAGATACTTGGACACATTTCCAACAACGATCCGCCTCTTGACATAGAATCGAGACCCAATAGTGTCCAATGGCGCTGGGAGTCCAGCCTGTATCGCATTTTCATTAAACGAAATGATTGTTGGCTGAAGCTGCTGTGATTGCTGTGGTAGGTATTGTGTTCCTGGTTGATGCGCCGCCACTGATGGCATGACAAACGTATTATCCGATGCTGTGGCGACTGAGTTCCGTGCGGCAACTGGAGGATGTGGAGAGGACATGGGTATCGTAGCCGCAGGGTATCCAGACACTGGAGTCGACGGTTCTGAATAATCGTTTTCGTTCATCAACGGATGAAAAGCTGGACTGACTGCTCTAGAGCTCGTGGCACTCGACATTCGGCTTTCAGGCATACTGTAAGGTGTCACTGTACTTAGCCGCGACGAACCTGCTGGTCGTCTTGTATCTACTATAGGTGTCATCGATTGAGGTCTCTGTGACATGCTTCCATACTTTCTCATCGGTCCCTTTCCAGCGTGACGCGGCCGGGATGTTTCACTCTCACTGTCTTCTTCCGTGCCATCACTTTCGGAATCCATATTTGACTTTGAGCGAGGAGTTCCCTTTTGTGGACGAACAATACTAAGAGCCAAGGATGATCGCCGTCGCTTTCCTGCCCCTAGTCCTGACTCACCTCCTGAGATCACGTCTGATGTATCTGAATCGCTTTCAGATCCTGCATTCGATGATGAGTTTACAGATGCATTGCTGGTCCTCCGTGGTGCTTGAGACAAAACTCCAAGACCGTCATCTCTTGAGTGACCATCGTCCGAGTCCAGATCCACCTCCTCGTCATATGTCTTGATTGTAGGCTATAAAGATATCATATCAAATATTAGAAGGAGCTGAGAGAAGTAAATTGAGACAATGCAGTGACCATATCCTCAGAGCTAAAGCTTGCCTTGGGGAACTCTACCTGTCCCTGATTGACATCGCTGGTTCCCAATGAGCTAAAAACAATCTTTGTGCGACATGGATGATCTAGCGGTACTTCACTCGAAGGCTATTACAGTTCGGCAAGAGACAGCATTGCTGATTAATGCCGTCCATTGTTTTCCAAACGTCCTGCTTTGGAAAACATTTTGAGTGCAGTCTCACTTACAACAACGATTCCGCAATACCGCACGCCCTCTTCTGTGTTCTTGAAGACCAACTTGTGGGACAGACGCATATGGTTGATGAGTCCCTGTATGCTTCCAAAATCATATCGATCGCATCGTGGACAGCCCAGCCTACAGGTGCGCACGCATTTTGAACGAAGTCAGTAATTACACAAAACAGCCATGTTCCATGAGTAGATGCAGATCGCAGCATCCAAGTACCTAACAAACTGTCCATCTGCACGGACAGCGTATAAAGCTTCTGGTTGTCGCACATCTCGTCCGTAATATGCCGTTGTTCTCCTGGAGCTCTGCCGACTGCTGTAGTACGGATTTTGTTGTTGGTTCTGATTTCCGAAAGTACGTGAGACAGTCGAGTTGCCATACGGTGATCCTTGCCGTTCTACATTGTTAAACGCGCACAAAGAATGCGTCAAAATACAGTTACTTTGATGAGCAAGCCTTTTTAATAGTTATTATGCAGAACTCCTGGTGTCTCTGAAGCAAACACCTACCACTCAGAATGGCGTGTCGCAGGTCCTCCAGCATACGCTCTGTTTTTGCTAGCTCCCGTGCAATGGCCGCACTCTCTGCATGGCGCAAGAGGATTTCGAGGTCGAACTGATGGTCAATGATGTCGATGACTTTTTGACGCGTCGCTACTGTTTTGGGGTCTTCCATTGCTGCCGGTTGTGGACGTAGTGGTGTTACATCAGGTACAGGTTCTAAAGTGTCTTCAGCTGCTGAAGTCGCTACTGCTAGTATCGTGGGCGCAGTGGCCTCGGGAGTGGTTTCCGGAGTGGTCATGAGTACATCGATGGTTGCCTCGACCGGGGTGCCGTTGGTGCCGTTGTTGGGCAAGGACATGCTGGAGCGATCGACGGAGAGGAAACGAGTAGAAACTTGTTCAAGAGCGGGGAGGAAAGACTAACTGTGAAAGAGACCACGTGATATATAAGGCTGCATCACAAGATATACAGATACCACAAGGAAAAACCACTTTGGTTCTACGCTGCTGTACACCTAAGATGAAGTGTACTCGTGCTGTGTCGTTAACATAGACACCTTGTGCATGGGGTGCTCCAGAGATAAAGGTGCCCTCAGAGTGAGGATCTCTTGATGCGCCGAGCCATAATCTATCGACAACTCCACAAATACGCCCCTAACGCGACATAAAAAGAATATAAACTATAGCCTGCTCCTTAGAACCCTCAAGTCCCTCGAGGTTTCTATAGTACACTGCCTATTGCTTCCTTTCGGTTCAATCCTCTACTCAGAACATTTCTTGCCTCTTGCAGGCACCGTGTGGAAGCAACATTTTGCCACCAAATCTACATAGCTGTCTGCAGTCACGACTTTGCGAAATAAGTAAACATGTCTTTTTTTTTTTCCAGGTCCTGTCAACTTGACCCTCTGTCCATTCCCGCCTGCAAAGAGCACACACCATCATGACATCAAATCAGCCAAAAAAGACCGCCCTCGCCAATGGGCCGGACAAAAAAAAGCCGGTGAAGAACGCCTCTCCTCATAATAAGTTGAAAAAGTCTGTGAAACAGACAAAAGCTACTGCCGTCAAAGTCGTCATGGCCGCAAATGACAACACCGTAACATCCTCCACCGCCGCGAAGGTGGCACCATCCTCTAACTGGAAGAACCTCTTATCTGTAAGTCCCAATGAACAATCTTTCTTTACCATTGCACTTGGATACACCCTGTCGAGGCGGATATGAACTTATTTTGTGTGCTGATTACCTCATGCGATTGCATTTAATTAGACAATTAAACCTGCTCCTCGTAAATCAATACCCACCGCAAATGCACCAAGGAAACACTCGTACGCAGAGATGGAGGAAAACGATATGGAAGACGGAAAAGAAACAGGAAGTCTACCAGGCGCCAAGGCACGAAAGCTGGATGTTAGCTCAGAACCCAAGTACGACACCGCCCAACTGTGGTTCGACGACATATCAAACGAGGACCTTGAAAAAGTCTATGGAAAGAATTCAAAAAAGCACGAATACGACCCTACAGACACTGGGAAGCACAAGTGAGTGTTATTTTTGTTCGTTCTTTTCGGTGCAATCTCATACTGTTGTACAACTTGACGAGTGCTAACTGGTATAAATGCTATTGCCGTCTCTCATTAGGATCGGAAAATACGTTGGAATCGATTGCGAGATGGTGGGAGTAGGACCAGAGGGCATTCAGTCTGCATTAGCCCGTGTCAGTATAGTCAACTACTACGGCGTCACGATTCTTGATCTCTACGTTCGACCCATGGAGCGTGTAACGGACTTCCGTACCGAAGTCAGTGGAATTACCCCAAAACTCCTTGTCAATGCAGTCGACTTTAAGGATGCTCAGAAACAGGTAGCGGATGTCCTCGAGGATAAGGTCGTGGTCGGACATGCTGTCCACAACGACTTTAAAGCTCTTTTGCTGGACCACCCTCAACGTTTAATCCGTGACACTTCAAGATACCAGCCCTTCCGAGCCTTGGCCAAGGGCAAGTCACCATCGCTTAAAAAGTTGGCGCTTGAGATTTTGGGGATCAGGATCCAGGACGGATCACATTCCAGTGTGGAAGATGCCCGGATAGCCATCTTATTATATAGGAAGCACAAGGAGGCGTGGGACTCGTCCTTGGCTCTTAAAGCTAAGCGGATGGTCCAGAAAGCAACTAAAAACAAGAAAAAGGCCATAGCACAATAGCATTCTGGACAATCGCTGTGGATCCACGAGACTGAAAATAAAACTCTCTAAACTGATAATTGAGTCATTGTTGCTATGTTCGTGATATGTCATTACAAGCAAATCATACGGAAAAAACTGTAGTGGCGTTGTTGGCGGTCTATGTCGATTTATCCATGGCAACTATACGATGCCTATCCTCCTGGCCATGCGTCTGTATTGAGCGGCTGCGAGTTTCTGCTTTCTCCACACCATGAGAACGCCAGAAAATATCGCCAGGCAAACGTTCGTTGACTATCGTGGAGTAAGTGAGCAACAAGAATATCGCATCAGAAATGTCCCAACAAATAGGTCAAACAATTACTGCCATCGCTAGTGTACGTACAAAGAAGTGCGCGAATCTTCTCGCCTCCGCAGCTTTAACACGAAGACAAGACCGATAGGTTGGCAGTCGGATCTTAAGCTCCTCGTTCTCGTCATTCTTGGGATCGTCGTACTTGCAATCTATCCTCTGTCGGTTGTGGGTTTCTTTGCATGACTCTTCCGTTTGCTGGATAAGAATGCAAAGTAGTATATTGATATCAGTGCCCATTCGGTTGTAGTTGTCCTTGAGAAGTAGTCATATCCTGCCATTCGATGGATGTGGAATGACAGATTCGTCATACAATTTGTAAAACGCTGCAAGCATTGCACTCTCCGATGACAACGCAGGTGTAACTTGGGGGGTCCTGAGGCGCTTCAAGGCCGACCTGTCTCCTGGCGAGACTTGATAAAGTTAGAGATGATAGTGGGGATGGCGATGTACTTGAAAGGGACAATACACTTGGCAAACTAGTCCCGTTCAAAGCAAGGGGAAAGGGAAAGGTGATGTCAGTGGCAAGCGCAAGGACACAAAAAAAAAAAAAAAAAAAAAGTGATGCGGCAAGGTCCAGAGCAGAGATGGTCGTTACAGTGTGCCAAGTAGGATGACAATAAGGAAAAGCGCATGCCTTGCGGCATGGGCAGAGGCCAAAACCCGCATGGGCAAAAACTTTGGTTGTGTGTAGAGAAGGGGGTGGGGGGTGGAAGAAGGGATGTGGAGTAGGATGAGCAAAGGTGTCCCAGAGACGCCAGTTCGCGGACCTGCATTTGGATATGATATGCCCTTGGGGGGAAGTCACGAATCTGAGCGAGTGTTTATTTTACCTCCTTCAGTTGATCCGGGACTCCCCATCATTGCACCACCACTCACCCTTGCTCCTCTCGAGTCGAAACATGTCAAAGAAAGCCCCCGCCGCTGCTGCGTCCCTGTTGCGCTTGGTTGTCCCCGCTGGAAAGGCAACACCTTCGCCCCCTATCGGCCCCGCCCTTGGTCAGCGCGGTGTCAAGTCGATGGATTTCTGTAAACAATTCAATGACAGGACCAAGAACGTCGAGGCCGGTACTCCACTCCCAGTTATCATCGCCGTCAAGAGCGACCGCAGCTTCACTTTCGTCACAAAGTCTCCTCCAACCTCCTTTTTCCTCAAGCGCGCTGCAGGCATTGAGAAGGGCGCGACGAGCATTGGCAAGGAACACCCATTTGTTGGCAAGGTCAACTTGAAGCAGGTCTATGAGATCGCAAAGATCAAGCAGGCGGATGAAGGCATGGGACACTTGTCGCTCAAGGGGATCTGCTCTGGAATTGTCGGAAGCGCAAAGTCTATGGGCATTGAGGTGGTCGCATAAGCAGGATGCAGTACAATTGCTCGATATGGATCAGGACCACGTTAACGGCAAACACTGGATAATCAAATTGAGGAGGCAGTCGATACGGACAGCATTGTAATATAATAAATAACACTCGCGCATAAAGATCATATTTCTCAGCAGCATGCACCGCTACAGTGCTAATGTGCCTTTGTTCCTCTGGTATATCCACCTCTCCGCCAATGGATCGACCCCTGCAATGCAGGTTAGAGTGGCTTGGGTTGTTTTGTAACTCGGCATTTAGGGAGGGGCAACTCAACCAACGCCTCGTTGTCGCTGCCATTCTTCACTTGCTTCTCCGAACCCCCTTTTTTTACTTCTCCGAGTCCATTTACTCAGTTACTGCCACCTCGAATCAAGCACCATGTCGCCAGGAAAGGATACAACAGCTGCCAGTCCACCCCCCGGCTGCCCCATGCATCAGGCCCAGAATCCTGCGCCCAAGCCCAAACCCCCACCAGGTTGCCCCATGCACCGCAAGGAGGACGGCGACAACCTGAACCCAGACAACAACATCCCCAATCTGGCCCAGTCACCCTTTCCCGACCAAGATATACCTCTTCCCACGGAAAGAGTTATCTCCTCTATTCCCAGGGCCAAGTCCGACGACGAATCCAAGTGGGAGTACCCTTCCCCACAGCAGTTCTATAATGCCCTTCGCAGAAAGGGCTGGGAGACCCCCGAGACCGCCATTGAAACCATGGTCGATATTCACAATTGGATGAACGAGGAAGCCTGGGCCGAGGTCATGAAGTGGGAGAAGGAACACTCTGAGTAAGTGCTGTATTCTTGACTGTGTTTGAATCGACCTATCTCCCTGTTTAGCCCTGGATGCCGCTAACCCGTGCTCGCTAATCACCTCTATAGCACCTGTTGCGATCCTAAGTTACTTCGCTTCCAAGGTCGTCCGTCAGAACTCAGTCCTAAGGCCAGAATCATGAGCTTTTTCGGGTATGTTGATGTGAACGTGACTCTGTTCTTGATCTTAATGCCCCATTGATGTCATAGATGCTGACTTCTTGGCGACTATCTTCTCTCGCTTTGGATATCTTCGTGTATTGTAGTGCCCCTAAGCCGTTCGATCGTCATGACTGGATCGTTGACCGATGTGGAAAGGAGGTTCGCTATGTAATCGATTACTATGGAGGCGAGGACGACGTTGCCAACGACGTACCGGTGTTCCATCTGGATGTCAGACCTGCGTTGGATTCGGTGGAGAGTACCATGGACCGACTCAAATTCGGTGTCCGCGAGGCATTCGCCCGGTTCAAGGGTGGCGCCGAGTCGTCTACCACCCGGGCAGCTTGAATGAAATATGATGGAAGCCAGACAGGAAGAGGACAAAAAAAGAAAGCGAGAGGAAAATAATTTGTACCAAGTATCTGTAGAACACTTATAGACGAATCGATTATCATCAATACCGATCTTTAATACTTTGTCAGGAACCAAAGATGGCTCAGGACTAGTAGCTCTTGAAGCAACACGGATTTGAAAGAAGGTTTACATTGCCCTTAAGGAGCCTCAATATAGCATCGCTTGCGGCGCAGGATTGCTCCTTCTCAATCTCATCCCAAAAAAATGTAATTTATGAGGCGTACATGCAAACTATCAATTTACATCCATTATCAGGGAGGATGCGTGCTTTCCAGCCATTGATCGATCCATCCAACGCAAGTGTGCATGCACACTTTGCGCTCATCGGCATCATTGGCATCATCGGCATCACCGACATTCGCAAATGGCATCGAGTGCCAGCTATTGGCGAAGGAGACGGTGGTTCAGAATTCACCACGGCATCCCATCCCATGGCGACCTAGCGTCTTTAGCTTGCCGGAGGAACTGTGGGCCGCCTCCTGTCATCAAAGCCTATCCGTTGCTCAGCTTCAATGGAAGGCATAGCTACATACTTATGTGAGAGGCATAAACGTATCGGACCGACTCTTCCATCAACGGCGTCTTGTTACGATCGGATCAGCACCCTGTCAACGCGATTCGTCTTTATCCGCCCAGCGTCAATATAACGCATCAGATCGCTGAAGGAAATCATGTAGAGAACAAGATCTCTATGAAGCCATCCTTCAGGCTGATCAGAAGCAGGAACTGTCAGGACACTATGGACTCGCCCACTCGTCCATATCATACAAGAATATCAGTGTTAACCTGGACCTATCTTTGAATGCTTGCTGTATTATTCAACTAGTCAAAATGGGTCGTCGTCCAGCTCGCTGCTACAGATACCAGAAGAACAAGGCTTACCCCAAGTCTCGTTTCTGCCGTGGTGTCCCTGGTTAGTACACTGAACCCCTCGCCTCTCCTTCACAGGACCGTCCTTGATATTATTTGAGGGCGATAACAACCAGCAGTGGAATATCAGCAACGACGCAGATCAGGCTATGCCGACTCATCTGTCTGGAGTTTTGTCGCCCACTTTCGACCTTTCGACTCAACACAGGAACAGTAGGCATCTATTTAACAGGATCATTTGGTCGACTTTGGAATATGACATTTGCAGCGTCTGGTTGACCAAGACTGAATGGGATTATCATACAATAACAAGGAACGACTGTATGGATAACATATGGACCCTCAATATGCATCAACACTTGTCGCATTGGCATCGTATTCAATTCATTTTGTAGAGTACAGAAAGCATAGACTTACCAGCTTACAATTTGCTCGCGCTATTCCCTTTTGATTAGACCCCAAGATCCGCATCTACGATTTGGGTCGTAAGAAGGCCGGTGTCGACGAGTTCCCTCTCTGCGTCCACTTGCTGTGCGACGAGAAGCAGCAGATCACGTCCGAGGCTCTCGAGGCTGGTCGTATTTGTGCCAACAAGTACATCTCCAAGAACTCTGGAAAGGACTCCTTCCATATGCGCGTTCGCCTCCACCCCTTCCACGTCCTGCGTATCAACAAGATGTTGTCCTGCGCCGGTGCTGATCGTCTTCAGACCGGTATGCGTGGTGCCTACGGTAAGCCCATGGGTACCGCTGCCCGTGTCGACATTGGTCAGGTTATCTTCTCGATCCGTACCAAGGATAACAACAAGGCCATCGTCATTGAGTCTCTCCGCCGTGCCAAGTTCAAGTTCGCCGGTCGCCAGAAGATCATCGTCTCCAAGAAGTGGGGCTTCACCAAGCTCTCTCGCGAGGACTACGTCACTGAGCGTGCTGCCGGCCGTCTCCAGCCCGATGGCTGCTACGTCAAGTACCTCAACGAGAAGGGTCCCCTCTCCAGCTATTTTGAGAAGACTCTCCGCGCCCAGGCTTAAGCTTGTCTAGTACTTGAAGACGCAAAATACAACATCTTTTTTTTCAATCAGATATAAATACTTCCATTACACCATACTCCATTAATATCTCGATAGAATGGAATGAGCAGCTATCAAGGTCATTATGGGTCTTTGAATTCAATGTATGAGCAGGTCAATATTTTCGCTTGTCATAATCGCGCATGGCCCGTATGACATCATGCTCAAGCGTCTTTGCTATGCTTTTCTACGGGACCACATTTTACTTTGGAGACTAAATGATGTTATGATTTTAAACCCCATGTAGAGGCTTCAATGACCTCACCATGACCCTCGTACTTCCCTCCTCCCCGCACCAGATGGGATCATTTGCCTAACCCTCAAAAATGTATAAAAGGAACCCTGTCGACGCACCCTCAACAACAACAACAAACAACAACAACAACAACTCCCGCTCTCCACACCAACCTACAAACCAACAACTCTTAACATGTCCAACAACGTCACCGACCGCATGTCCAACACCGCCAACTCCTACATTGGAGGCGCCAAGCAAACTGTCGGCGAAACCATCGGCAACTCGAACCTCGCTGCCAACGGTGCCCAGCAAAAGACCCAGGCTGATGCCGCCCAAGCTGCTGCCGATGCTCGCACCCACACCGAGGGACTCGGCCACAAGGCTCAGGGAAACGTCCAACAGGCCGTCGGTAGTCTTACCGGAAACACCTCCATGGAGGCTCGTGGTCACGCCAACGAGACCATGGGCGATCTCGAACGCAAGGTCTAAGCGTCCTCAAGTTCAAGATTTCCATCCGTGTACAGTAAAATAATAAAGCCTTATTCATAACACACATTGTGCAACCAAGGACATCGTGAAGCATCGATTACGTTCAGCCCAAAGGGCGTTGGCGATTTCGGCCTGGAATGTTGACATACTTAGAATTGTACCTGAATGAATATCATCACTTTTTTCCCCCTGAGTTACTACATCGACAGCATGACCCGCTTCTGTATTTTTTTTTTCTTGTCATCGAAAGATTCCTCTCGAGCGTATCTTTGGATTAATAACCCGGCTTACACTTTGAAAGAACAAGATTAAAGGCACCTCTTGAGACCACCAGTTACTTCCACTCATGTCGCGATTCCATCGAGAAAAAGGGTTGCTGAGCGCAGCAAAACCGGCTTCCATGACGCCCAACGAATGGCGGCCTAGCAGTTCAACTATGTGGTCAGCATTTTACAAGCTCATCCTGTACCCCACCATCGATAGGCAAGAGGGACTGGGGGATGCTGTTACCCAGCCTAAGGTAGTCCTGCATCGTCTAGGCCACGATGGATCCCTGGCTTCGTACAAGGCAGTTGCCCGGGTTATAGGTATAACTGCTAGAGCTACAATCCAGTGTGCTCAGTAGAAAATCAAGACTCGCCAAGAAGTAATGCCCATGTTCCCCAAAAAACCAGTCCCTATGAATTCTCAATTTTTTAGAATAAAGAATCAATTCAAACACACGATGGAATTTTTTTTTTGTCCCCCGCACAAAATCCATGTGAAGCCTTTCGCCTGTGCAACTGTCTCATCAAGAACTCAATCCCTAGACGATTTCTAAGACGCGTAACCTATGTCTGGACGGAAAGACGTGTCTACTCCTGCTGGATCCCCTGTTCCCGAGGGCTACTCGTCACGCCTACAAAGACCACGCCCACCAAGACCCAGCTTCTTAATATTTCGCTCAGGAGAAGCGCGGCTACGAAGCCATCGACGATGATGGTGTTCAGAGTTGTCTAACCGAGGATGGCCTCAGGAAGGGTAGACGCGAAGAATAGATCACTTTTCGGGAGGAAAAAATCTGGTTTGAATTAAAAATGTGTTCTCTAAATATATGGACGAGGAAAGCTTTCCCGCCGTCTACTGTGCAACATCGATGGATAGGAACGTCTACGTGATAAGAAAATGCAACTTCACTATCGGCGTTACAGATGCCTGTGATCACCAAGGGACTTTTATTTTCTTCTCCACTGGGTGTCCTGGCAGCAAACACGACTCTGCGACTTACAAGGACACCAACCTATACCGCTTCAGCAACCGATACTTTGCTGAAAACGAGCACACTACTGACGAGGAAGTGTACAGATCATCTCCTACATCCAAAACGGGCTTTCAAGGGAACCTCACAGCCGCTCAGGAGAAATTCAATAAGTACAGTGGAGCTCGAAGCAAGGTGGAACATGGCTTCGAACTACTTAAAGAACAATTCAAATCTTTCATCCGCACGCGAATCCTATCAACAACAACTGAAGGGTTCGTAGGGCAAACAGGCATATTTCAGCATGCGTCGTTCTTACACAATATCCTTGTATGGTCTGGTATATATGACCCGTTTGTGGAGGAAGTTGCGGAAAGTCTGGGGCAAAGAGAGGCCACGCATGTAGGACAGAGGGACGGTGATGCTGTGGAGACGCCCGTGACCACAATCAAGACGATGATAGTGACAATGATGAGGAGGGGTAGGGCCTAATCCTGGCTCAGTTTGGAGAGGGGGCGAGCACAGGCAGTTAACGACTTATGAGGATGTTGATGAATATAAGCGATTTTATCGTAAGCGTTACTCAGCGCGTTTTGGTGGACTTTTCGGTGGACTTTATCTTCTCCTTCTGACGCGCTCTAGCTCTACTTGCTGCCTCATGTGCTCAGCATCCATTCTCTTGACCTCCAACTCTATCCTTATATGTTCCAATTCAAGTTCTACCCGCCTTCTTGCTATTTCCGCCTGCATCTTCTTCCTCTGTATCTCCCTCCATCAAGGCTAGCTGTGCTTCCTGGTACCGACAATTGACCTCTGAATTTTATCTCTTCCAGATTCCAGTTTTCGATGCCTGAGTTCATTTCATTAAAGTTGCACTGGATAGACCCTCAAGAAAACCCAAATCAGATCCGGTATCTCAACGATTCTCCGGTAAGACGCCGATCAGACCTGCTCCGTGCTGTAATAAAAATGGCAAATCAGGATGACTCTTTCTCAATTTCTGATTCCTCTTGTCCGCGTTGCCTGTTGTGCTGAAGAGATTATTTGCCTTCTTCCAGACCCTCTTCATATTCTCAATCTTGTTCTTGATCTGAAAGCTGTCAAAATTCACAGGGCTGTCTCCAGTGGAAAACTTGCTGTTAATCTTCCAGGCAATTCCTTCGCGAACGTCTGTCTTCGGCCTGTGGTGGTTGTTCCTCTCTGCTGGATCGTCAAAAAGTGCCCAAGTATCTGGGTCTGCAAGCAGCTCAGCTATATACGTCTCCCGCGCGCGCGTAAAGATGTGTCCCTTCTCTTTACCTCCGGCGCCTGACTTAGGGGGCGCATGAGACTTTGGGGTATTGTTCCTTCGTGCACCAAAGCAGCTGGAGGACGCAGTAGTGGTTGCTGAGGACAGAACAGGAGACACCAATGATAAGGAAGAGGAAGGTTTTGCGGATGGAACCGGAGAAAACATGTCTATATCCCTTGAGTCGTATGGTGGCAGGTCATTTGGAAGAGACAGGTGTTGAATACCATGTGTCCGCTGCATTAAAGCTGTCGGTGACTGAGGTGTGTCGGAGACAATTCGTGCATCCAATGGAAGGGCAGAAATTGTTCGATGAATGTGCTGCGATCAACCGTGTATTACTGATAAGTGCATGCTATGTCCTGGTACTGAAGGGGAGGATATGTCTGGGGTTCTACCATAATTCTAAATGTAAAATGTGTTGGTTTTCCAAAGCTTTTGATGTGTTCAGTTGAAGATGTAAGTCATCACTTTACAGGAGTCGTTGATTGCGCTTGTCGCATCCGTAGGAGTTACTGAGTAGATGGCCGCTGGTGTGGGTGCTGTTGCAGCTATCGCCATCGTTGCACATCTTTTCCTTATCAAGTGGTTGTTTAAAGCCTTGATGACTTCCAGAAATGTAACGTTGGAGCCGTGTCCGTATGTACTTGATCAAACGATGATCAATCTTCGAGGTCTGGCAGTTCTGGTGCGCTCCCTGCAGTAACGGGAAGAAGGGCATGTGTCTGTACACTAAAATATGGGCCAACTTTCAGTCGAGAAAAACACCAAACTGGCAAGTTGCTGACCATCCAGAAGACTCTTAACAGGTAACATCACAGACAACATCGCTGTAGTACACATGCTTCGACCAGCATGTCACAGAGAAGATCATTCGCTCTCTGCCAGGACACTTGCGTAAAATCTACTTCAAATTAGACATGCATTGAGCACAGGGCAAAGATAGAACTAAGATGGCCGTGTCGCACGATCACGAAAAGTGTTTATTTTTCTCAATGTGGTGGTAGGAACTCAAAGAAGTCTTTCAAACTGCTCGAAACAAAAGCAACTCTTAAACTTCAGCGAGGACCTCGGGCTCCTTGAAGTCCTTGCGGTCGACCTTGGCGCCGGTCTCGTTGTCAGCACCAGAGTGGAGCTCGAGGAGCTTGCCAAGATCGAACTTGGGGGCCTTAAGGATCTTGACCTTGCGGATGAAGACATCGCGGAGGGGGTAGATGGACTTGCAAGACTTCTCAATCTCGTTTCCAATGACCTCAGGGATGAACTTGTGGACGAGCTCCTTCAAGTCGCACGAGGTAGCCTGGGCAATCATAATCTCGAACATCTTCTTGCGAATCTGACGGATCTGAGCAGACTGGGCGTAGGTGGTCTTCTTGACCTGGTTCATACCCTTCTTGGTGAAGGCAACAGCAAAGAGGCGGAGCAAGTAGCCATCAGTGGTCTTGACATCGACGTGTGCCTCGATGATGGACTATTTTGTTGTAACAACATAATAAAAGAAACAATATTAGCAGCTGCATCCTGAAAAAACAGGATTCGCTCATTCGACGCCTTCGAGATCCCTGTAGTCCAAGAAAACTAAGTGAATGAGGCGTGCTATCGTACCTGCCACTTGCGGACCATGGAGCGGAGCTTGTCCGAGGTCATGTCCATACCGTGGAAGTTAGTGAGGCAGTTCTTGCCCTGGACCTCATCAACTCTCAGCTTGACCTTGCGGAACGAGTACTCCTCGTTCTTGTTCAAGTCAGCGAGAGAGATCTCAAGGACACGGCCCTTCAAGGCATCGTTGGCGTTCTTCATACCCTGGGTACGGTTGACGAGGGTCTTGCCAACGTTGCGAACGTCAAAGGTCGAAGGAGCCTTGATATCATACCAGTCCTTGCGGGTGAAGGGATCGACACTAATGTATTGCACCAACGATGATAAAAGCAATATCAGCATCATGGATCCATGCCTCTCTAACTTTTGCTCGATATGAATATTCGAAATTCCCATGCCGCTCATTGGTGTCCTATTGCTCCATGCAGATAGTGCCGAGATGATGTTTGTCGCTGGTAAGGTGCAAGGGTGTGTACTGATGAATGTGTAAGAATTGCTGGAGCTGGATGCTACATGATATGTTTTCAGTGCCCAAATTGAGCGCACCCTGCGCCGACTTCTGTCTGCTGGCCTCACTGAAGTCCAGTACTGTGCTGCCGCCATCTGGATAGAGAAAGCCGCGTGTTCGCCGCCTTAATATCTGCTGAAGTTGCTCGCTGCATAGATCATATTGCTGGTGCTGCTGCCATAAGCAATAGTGAAATCGCCTGTTCTGGCTGGACCTATGCCAACGCTGCCCCAAATCTTCGAATAAAGACTGATCCGTTGCTGAACAAAAGGCGAATGAATCACGAATCCTTCATCGGGCCTGCTTTTTCATTTTTACAAGACCTCTTCCTCCATCCAGATTCCTGACTGAACCCTCTGTCTGCGTGTACACGAGTAGACTCCAAAGAAGATGGGTACTGATAGTCTGATAGTCCTGGAACGATACTTTACACCTTCTTCTTGAGACCCTTCTTGCCTTTCGAGAGACGCTTATTCTTTCCAACGGCTGTTGAGGGGTTGGGTACAGTCGGCAGATCATAGTGATGAGGTAGATCGTCGTGGATGGAGAATCACGGTCAGTGCGGAAGCGTGGTGAATCAGCGTTACGACACGTTTGTTGATTGTTTCCGGTATCGTCGTTCGTTTGGGTCCAAGATGAGTTGTTGTGTTGAATGCCAGACAAAGTCGAGGTTAATGGCGATTATGATTCCAAGTAGTTATCGTGGTCCGGTGAGCGACACCAACGGCAATGAGGATGATGGAATTAATGATAACGGTAATTCCGATGGATATATTGACAGATGGATAGACAAGATGCACAGATCGATGGTTAGTTTCATGTCTTTGGGCCATGGTCAACACATGGATGGCAGCCGCAGTCGGCAAGAGTCCAATCATAACGTGGAGCACAAGCGCCTTCCGAATAAGGCAACTGCAGAGTCTCTCGTACCCATATTGTGGATTAATGAATAAAGAGGAGGAACCCCAGTGCTGTGACATTCATTTTGTCTTATGGGCCATAAAATTTAGTGACAGCGACACAAGAACCTGTGTATTTTCAAGGCTGTGTGATCTATGGAAATTCGTACGCTTAAACATTGGAGGTGCTTGTGGAGACGGTGGCTGCAGCAATGACTGCATTTGTTGAAGCAGCAGCGGCTGTCCCGCTCTTCTTGTCCGCGAGATCCAGCTCCTTGACCTGCTTCATCAGCCTTGCTCCGATAATGCCATTGGGATCCAATGGCCCCAGCTTCTGTCCGAAGTATGCCATATCCGCCTGTAACCTATTTAAATGAAATATAGCGCGACATTGTCAGTCAACATGCAAATGCAAGCAGACATTGAAGTACCATCAATATGAACGCACCTGGTCTTCCCAAGTGGCGTCGTAATAGGCAGTTTCTGGATCTCCTCCTCGAGTCTTGTGGTAAACATTTGCAGAACCTCGTCGATAACCCTCTAGAGTTGTCAATAAAAGGATGTCGTTAGCATCATGGGGCCGGATTTATATGAGAAAACTCACTTAACACAACATGCTTACCCGCATGGATGCGGCAGGCAGGAAGCGGCTCAAGACTTTGTGAAGAGTGATGGCATCCTTAACCAAAGAATCCATAAAGGTATTCACGTTTCCTCCGCCGTTAGCGAGCTGTTGGGCAGGTTTGTTGAGTGCATCATAGTCGACAACCGCAGGGTTGACCATGGATCGCATATGGAGAGCGAGACGCTCTGTCATGATCGTCACCAATTTAGCGTGAATCTCGTTCTGGTGCTCTTGAAAGTCCCGAAGAATCCTATCAAACTCTGTCAGCATAACCATTTGCTTGTCCGTCATCTTGGAGCGTATCCAGTCCTTGACATACGGGATCAGTGTGGCAAAGACACTCAACGACTGCGACGCTAGAGCCAGGTGTTTTGCTGTGATATTTTTTAGTCCTGCTGATCGCATTGCTCCAGCACCAAGAATAACTTGACATGTCCTTGAGTTGAACAGCTAGAAATTTTTTTTGATAATTCGTGGTTGGCATAAAAGTCCTTGAAAGTTGAACGCTTTGCAAAATGGAAGAAGGATTTGTACCTTCAGTAACTCGATAACACGCTGCATGACATCCGTTGTAAGTGCCGAGATGTTGTTAAGTATATCGAGATACTCTGCCAAAATGTCCAGCAGCACCAATGAACAGCTAACAACGAAAAAGACTTCATCCCGAATCGAGAGAACGCGCGTTGGTGCCGGAACTTCTGCTTTGGCGCCCCTTTTGCCACTGTTGACCGATCCATTCGACCCCTTGGACGCCAGATGTGATGAAATAAAGCTGTCGTGATCGTCTATTCCCTGAACCGGCGGTGGAGCTGCCAACTGAAGTATATTGAACGCCATTGTAAAGTCTTCGTTGCGGGCCTCCTGCAAACTAAGTGTCGATATGGCGACAATCCCGTTCGCAGTCGCCTGAGAAGACCATGGCACCTCTACCTGGACCCACTGATCCTCTCCGACAGAAAGCGCAAGTTGGCTTGTCTTTTCGATATGGAACTGCAGTAGGAATGCCTTGGACTAAAGATGTAATTGGGTTTCAAACAGCGGGACACTTCGTTAGTACTGCACGAGCGTAGTCATGTAGACAGCTCAAACAAAAGATAAAAGGTGCTCACCTGAGAAAGAATAGCTGTTCTCAGGCCATAACACATATACCCAGACAAGAGCTCGCTTTGAAGAACAAAGGACCAAGTCAGCCTCAGCAGCTTGTAGACCTCCGCTGGCAGAAGCTTGGCGCTTTGCTCGCTCCTCATGCCCATCAGCTTTGCACACCGCGAATGGGCCAAGTCTGCGGCCGCGAACAGAATTTCCTCCGACTCTGTCTCGAGCTGGCGAAATAATTGAGTTACGGCACTAGCACTCAGATAACCGTCCTCGTTCTCCTCGAGTTGCAATGCTGCGAATCCATGGATTGGCGGAGACTGAGCTGTGCCACCAAAGGGTGTCCTTGGCGATGTTATTTTGCTACCTCCAGGGGCGACTATCCGTTTCCTACCTGACTGCAAGGGCGTCGATCCTGGCGTATTTGTTCCTAGACTGAAACCAGCGCTTTCTCCATCTGATCTGCCCTGGTCTTCCTCTGGTTCCTCATATTCACCATTCTCATCCTCCCCGTCTTTCATCTCACGGATCGATGCGGACTCCTGCATGCTGTCGGAATCTGACGCTGAATCAACTATGATCAACTGGCCCGTACCCTGAGCCTCCGCTTTCCGGACACAGTGGAGCATAAGCTGGTGATAGAGCGACACCCTTTGGAACGCCCCTAACAAGAATGCATAACTGTAAGACAGCATCTTGTAGAAAGTCAATGGGTCCATTTCCCGTAGTTGTTTCGTCAATGCCGCCCTATCAAATTAAATGGTATAAAATGTCGAGATATTAGTATGGATTATCATAGGATTCAGTGATTTCGTATCCAGACGTTGCTTGACCTACATTTGGTCCTTTTTCTTGGCGGATACTGGACCAATCGAGTTAGCTGCGTTTGGATCAGGAGGTGGGTATTGCTAACGTCATTAATAGAAGAATGATTCATTAAAACCAGTAGCTCTCCTCAGCTGAGGGCAAGTCGGGCTTGGTGGATGCCGCAGATAAAGACTTACAGATTTGATAATGTTCTTGATCTCCTGTAAAATCTGTTCTCTGTACGTCTGAAGTGCGATTCCTGCCCGATTCGTCCTGAGCAGCCCTTGAATTAATGGCAGCATCTTGTCTTGAAGGTCGCGCTCAAGCTCGACCTGCTTTGACAGGAGCGGGTTGATGCCTCGGTTGAAGTTGGGTTTCGTGAATTTTGTGTTGGTAGTATCGACTTTTCCAAGGTCTGTCAATAGAGTGGCAACATCCAGCTTTCCGATTCGCGCACGAAAGTCGTTCAGCAGCAGGTTCACAAGGTCACTTTCCATCATCTTCCCAATCATTTTCCTCATCTCTGTGAGCTGACCACCAAAGTGAACAAGAGCCAACACGCCACGAATGTCCAGTGACCGTGGTGAAGAGAGGATAGCAGAGGAGGAAGGAATAAGAGCGAGACTCGGGTCGAATCCAGGTGTCGCCTCTAAGTGCTTCATGTCTCCATCTATGAGGACTCTTTGAGCGCCATCAATGAGATCCAGTGCACCAAAGTAGTTACCATTACCAAGTAGGACTTGAATCATTGGTTGCGTCGATCGAATTTCTTTGACCATGCGAATCCCGTTGTGCAATAAGCCAAGGTTCCTCCTGCGTCTTTTGAGACGAACGACCTCCAGTCCCTGTTTAGATTGCGTGTTATCGATTCTTGCCAATTGCGCTCGAAGGACGTGGATTTGGGATACGCACTCCAATGTCTGGGAATGCAGTGCCTGAAGGTTGGAAAGCGCCTCGAAGAACGAAGTCGATCGCCGTGAAATCTCGGTCATCAAGTGAATTTCGACTGTGTCAAGATAATGGGACAATTTCTCCTGAAGGATGCTGTTGGTCACGATTGACGTGGTATTATTCTTTGCATCCGATGGTCCAGTTTGCTCGCAGACAAGGTCGAATGTTCTTGGGTTCTCAAAGTTAAAGTTTGGATCGAAAAAGATGGACGGCACCGTGTCAAGCGCAGGTGTGTCAGGCAGAGAGGGCTTCATCGGCACTGGTTCCTTAGTCTCGGGCATATCGGGTACTGAATATGGATTGCGCGCGCTCTCGGTCCTGTCCATGACCATTGCTGACGATTGTGTTAAGGGCGGGCTCATTATCTGTGGTTGTAGTTGACTCGCCAATGACTCGAAAGACGATTCAAAAGGTGAGCGGGGAGAGTGTGCGTTTGCTCCATCTGATGGCCTGACTCCTGCTCTGTTATTCTGGTATCTTTCAAACACGGGCGTGATGTGTTTTATGTAGCTGTCGAATTCCGATGCCTTTACTTTGCGGATCGGGACTGGTGTCACTGGGGGTATATCGGTTTTGGTTGGCTTTGCAGTTGATGAAGGTCGCTTCGTTGGGTTGTTCAGAACCCCAGAGATGGCTAGTTCCACAAAGCAAAGAGTCCCAAGTATGAAGGCGTTAGCGCTATACTATCTGCAAGTAAAAGTCATCTGAGATCGGTTCTAAACCCGGAACATACCATTGAATCCGATATCTGCCCTTGTCCATGGCTGTGAACTAAGAAACAAAATAGTATAAAGAAACTTGCGTCAGTACTATAGTGGGGGAGGGGGGGACACCAGATCAACACCACCAGCTTTTTGATCCACATACGCTTCAGAGAGAGTGCTGTAACTTGAGGCTGTGCTGTCTCGTCGTGAGGTATGGTGTGGACGGATAAAAGGTCGGGAGGAGCCTGTGGCGAGGGACGATACAGGCGTCGAGGAAGACGAAGAAGTTGAGGACGAGGTGGTGGATCCGTGAAGGCGCCTGGAGGCAATTGGGTCGAGACTAGACTCAGTCTGAGGATATCCATTGCGATTATAAGGACGGGAACCGTTGCTGAAGCCAAGTCCGAGTCCAGCAGTGCCATTGCCGTTGGGTGGAGCAGCTGAGTCGTGCTGCATTCTGTGCGAGGAGTGATGGAAAAGGTGCTTGTGGTCAGTTGAGAAAGCGAAATGTGCTGCTGGTCAAGGACGATGACGCGTGCTAGTCCCGACAGTGGAGATGAAAGGAAGGAGGAGGAGAGGGCTCAATGGCGGGTGGAGTCGATGGGTGATGGTTCTGTGTCAACCCTCCTGAGCCAGCAGGGAGAAAGGAACGTCACTTTCCAGCGCGCAGAATGTGTGTCCCTCTTCCTCCCCTCGGTCGCCAATTGCCAATTGCCCTCCCAAAGGCCCTTATTTTTTCTCTTTACAACTGCTGCTGCTGTTCCTTTTGTTGTTGTTGTTGTGCAACTTCAACCAATATCCGCCCTCTTTACTTTACTCTCTCCTCTTTACTTCACCGTGCTCCCTCCCTCCCTCCCTTTGATACCCCACTCACTCATCCCTATACCACAGATCCCCTGATCTGCACCCGAGAAGATAAAAAAAAAATAGATGTCTTTTGCTGATTTGGAACGAGGCGAGGGCGGGGGACACAACCGAGGTCGTGTCTCAGGCGGCCCTAATCTAATGGATCGCAGCAGCCTCAGCTCCAATGCCGGTGGCCATGGCAATGCCAAACGATGGAACCAAGGAGGACCAGACCTTGGAGATGGTAACATAGCACTTTGAATCCCCTCCCCCCTGCAACACGCTGCGTGCCCAATTGCATACCCCAATTGGATATATTCTCCATTATCAGTTCCCAGTTGCATTTCAACTTCCACTATTTTGCACCTGGCTTCCTCTCTGTGCCTGAATCTCCAGTGCCCCTCATCCTCTGTCCATCTTTAGCTTACTCAGCTTACTCCCTCTCTATTTCTTTCTCTCTATCTCTCGCGTTTTGCACCTAATATTCTAGTGAGCGTGCATGCGTTTCAAGCAAAGATCAATCACATCTCGCAGCAGGTCTTCCGCATCTCCTCCAATGTCTCGTCAATACAGCGCCTTGTCGGCTATCTCGGTACAACCAAAGATTCGCAGGATGTCAGGACAAAACTGTATGTCAGACTTACCATGCATCCTGAACTTATGCTCATATTTATAATGGCCAAAGTGATGTGTACGATGGTGCTGCAAAGACATCATGGAAACCTAACACCCTTTTCTGGTGTTTGTATCGACGTGTATAGACAAGACGTGACAGAACAGACCCGCAACCTTGTGCGTGACACCAGCCAAGACATCAAGGATCTGACCAAATTCGATGCGGCTGGTGTAAGATCTAATAGCTACGCCGTTGAAGATGTCGTACCCCACGAATGAGAAACAAATGTTTTAGAGGTTTAACTCTGTCTTTTTTTGCTTCGCCCACCGTAGAAAAAACTGGAGACCCAAAAGGTCTCAAAGGACTTTTCAAAAATCCTGGTCGAGTTCCAAAAGATTCAAAGAGTCTCGGCAGAGAAGCAACGCGACTTTGTGTTCAAGGCGCGTCAAGTGGGCTCACGCAATAGCTATTCGTAAGTTTATGAAGTCTTCTCCCTCATACTTTATGCATCCCATCGTTTCTGCAATCAGAAAAAAAAAAAAAAAAAAAAAAAGAAGTGATAACCAATGCCTTTGTGATCTATGTTTTTGCGCTTAGTAGCGAGACGGAGGAGGAGGTTAATCAAGGTGGGGAACAGCCGTTGCTCAACAATGATCAAAGGCGCATGCAACTGCTTGTCGTCGACAATGAACTGGAGTATAACGAGTCCATGATTACGCAGCGTGAGGGAGAGATCCTGGAGATCGAGCAAGGAATTACAGAGCTGAATGAGATCTTCCGTGATCTCGGTACCATGGTCCATGAACAGGGCAACATGTTGGGTAAGCTGACTTTTATGCATCCCCGCATTTATTTTTCTATATTGCGCTTACCTATAGCAGTATTAATTAAAATCCGTCCTCAAACATCCTTAGATTCAATCGAGTCCAATGTCACGTCGGTCAGTATGACTACACAAACAGCAGCAGAGGAACTGACGGTCGCAGCGAAGCATCAAAAGGAGGCACAGAGCAAGTCGTGCTACCTGCTACTTATTGCCGCCATTGTAGCCGGTATTATCATCCTCGCCATCTCTTAGATACCAGCCAAGTCTACGCCAGGATTACTTTGGCGCAAGATCTCTTTCCGTCGCTCCAGTGATCCCACTGTTGTTGCTCCGAAGAACCAGCCTATATGAAAGTAAAACATTGGACAATCGTTATTTATTGTTACAAGTAAAATTACTCTTGCAAAGAATACAAAAGGTTCTTGTAATATGAAGGGGCTCATGGAGTCGGTTTTTGAAGCACGACTGGTGGCACCTCCTCTTTGGATTCGGGCGCTTCTTTCTTTGGCTCTAGCGGATCAAGCAAGACTAGATCAATAGCAACCTTGACTGGAAAGTGGTCTGAAAAGTCGTCAAAGACTTCGCGTCCAAGCACGAGATTGGGCGAACGCACCTTGAGCACCGTCTGCACGATAGTGTTCATACCACTACTGTGTGACTTGTCGACAAACACAAAATCGAGGTAGTCGCCGTCCTTCCTCTCGGGATAGCTATTATGCGCAATGGAGTTCTAAGACCAAAGGTCCCGGTTCGTAATGAGAAGAAGTTAGTGTTAGTTGTATTGCGCCGGTTCGTTTTTTGTTCAGAAAGAGCGCTTCTTCTTTGCTGGTTCTTTAATGGTTTACCTCAATCGGGTCCCAGGTGGACGCATGCCCGTCGTACACATCGGGTGGATGAACACCCAGTCGTTCTACAAGACTGTTGTTGAATTCAGGGCTATCTCTCTGGACGTTAAAGGCTCCCGCCACTACGATCAGTTCGTTAGACGGGATCTGGCGGCTGTCAATGAACTTTCGCCAAGCAGCCATGTTTTGAGCTCTGTATAGAGTTGCTTCGCCTGCGTAGCAGTTGACATCGTCATTTTACATATGTGTCGCAAAGACGTGCAGATTCATGCCCTCGTAGTCGACCACCACATAGACAAATCCTTTATTGGCGAGTCTGGAAGGCATTAAAAAAAAAAACCTACCCGGAGCAGTAGACAAGAAATAAAGGTATTAGAGAAATATAGAAACAGGGGAGCGCGTGTTCTTCTCGCTTAATACGTTATAGATTTACCTGTCTACACCGCATCCACCAGGAAAGACGTATTGGTGCTTTTGCTTGATGGGGCACTTACTTATGACGACTACGCCCCCATTCTTCAATTGGAACGAAGAGAAGCTATCCAATGTAGAGTCCTACTCCGAAGTTGTGATACGAGTCTTCAATTCCATGGAAAGCCAAAGCGACAAGGATAACAAAAATAAGAACGAGACCCTTCTTAGTATGCCAACCTTATAATTAACAGAACCCCCCAGTAGGCAGCAAAATAGACGCTTCACTTACATTGGTTTTTGAGTCCGTCGCGCAGAATGCTACAAGGAGTAGCAGCAAAGCATTCCTCGAAGACCACCACATCAAAGCCCTTGATATAATCCGAGCCGACGATATGAGTTCCTATGTAAAGGAAAATAAAGTGAGCCCATGAACGATGTGAGGATGAAGCCCATGTGAAATCACAGATCGACACCGCGCGACGCGTCAAATCGAAAATACATACTTTGTCCCCAATTCGGTATTTCTGTTAAAAAGTACACGTTATTTGTCAGGACGTTCAGCGTAACGTTCCTGGATTTGACCTGTGATGGAGTTGTTATCAGTATGGAAGGGAGTATCGTCATAGGCCATAGGGCGAACATAGTGAAGCGCGACTTCATGGTCTGTAGTGAGAGAGTGAAATCGAAACTGGGTTGATGACTGGAGTAGAATACGAGAATGAGAGAGAAGGCCAAGAAGGAAAGCGAAACGCAAAAACTTTAAAGGAAGAGAAAAGAGTGCTGAATTACGATCCGAAAAGAAGAATGCTCAAGTGCAAAATCCAGAACGCTGGTATGGAATGAATCTCATGGCATGTAGAGTAAGGAGGTTGCCAGCGACGAGTGTTTATTGAGGCGTCAATAGTATCTACAACACGGGTCTATGTGAAATGATAAAGTACAAGTTTACAAATGAAAATGAAACAACAAAGAGCAACCTAATGTTACATGGTTCCGATGCCCTGCAGATCGCGCTTGAAAGATTGGACAAGCGGACGGGAGCATCCTCTTGGCCACCGGTAGTTGCTCCCGAATATCCTCTCAAGTGCAGGAGCATAATCCGAAAAGTACGTGTAGTCCTTCTGCTTCGCCTGATCGAGGCCATCACCTGTCCACTTCAACTTTGGGTGATCTAAGTGGTACATAAAGTGATCTCTCAAAACCAGAAACTTGAACCCAATCGCGTTCATAAGAAGCGCATGGCTCTGCTTGTCCCCGCCTTGATTTTTGAATCTTTCATCGTAGTAAGGATGGGGAATGGTGCGCTTGACTATATAGTAGGGCTCCCATTGCGATTCGTAGCAGACTTCATATGCAGGCGAGTTGCCGAGGAGCGCCGTGTTCGTAAAGATGGAGGTGAACGTGGGTCCGTGTCCTGACCTTGGATCTGTTATGTAAGCCATGCCCGACTTCATCAGTGGCTGCAGTTCCTTGATCGTGTCCGGGTACCTGCCTTTATAGTCCTCCTTGATTGCAAGACAGGGAACCACATACGCGACCGGATGGGTCGCCTTCTCCAAAAGTGGTACGAGCGTTGTGCGGGCGAAATTGTATAGTTTTGAGGTGGGTACGAAATCGGCATCGATGACATAAATATAATCGGTAGAGGCGGTTTGAATGCCGACGTTCCTCAGGTGATTAATTGGGTACCGTTTATGAGTGCCGAGGGAGTAATTGGGCTTCACGATAGTCAACGTAGTCGAGTCATATAATGCCAGTTTGCCAGGGCGCTCAAAGTACTTTCGGAGCTCGACAATGTCCAAATTGGTCGCCAGAAATCTGTCGTAGTTGGTGAATGCAGCTTCTCGTCAATGGCGTTATCCACAAAGCAATATCGCGTTTTAAAAGAAAATGGAGCATCCACCTTACATCACGACGGATATGGGACCATCCCAGACAACCCTTGCGTGTTCGAACCGGTCCAAGCGACTGATCGAAAACTGTGCGATCATGGTGACATCCCTATTGGAGAAGGTTCGTTTTGGCCGGATTGTGTGCACGATTGCTGGTTCTGTAGTCCAATGCTCTTTGGAACACGCTTGTGAGATAGCATCAATGGCAGAGAGAATACTTTCTATTGGGTTAGGCATAACAATTGAACAATGATTATGTAAGTTGCTCAATTGCTTATTATTGGCTGTCGTAATTTGAAATGTGGAAAGGTCGGCACGGATATCAAGGAGCCGGTTTCGCTTTACCTTCGACTTCCATCGTCTTTATCTGTTTGCAAGTGAGAGTTCCACGACCGCAGATGTGTTGACCATATCCGAGTATCTGTCTTCGATTATTCTTCATCGTCAGCACAGCCTGAACGCCAATTGGCACTTTGATCCGGCCAGGCATTAGCCACGACTCATCCATCATCAGTTCTTCGCCGCTCCAGACACGCCGCATGTCCCATGAGGAGCAGAGGATATTGTCGATGTCACACAGCTGCACGCGTACATCGTCCTCCGTATTCAGGCCCACATCTGAGGGCGCACCAAAAATGCCTGGTTTTGCAAGACTTTGCAGTTGTCGCCAGCGGTGTTCGACGGAGCTGTAGTACTGTGTCGTCCTGGAGATGAGCTGGAGGAGGACAAAAGAGGAGATCAGGAGGATCAGGACGTTCCTTCGAGTGTGCAATCGAAAGTTTGCCCTGAAGCTCCGTAGTCTCCGGTGAAGGAGGAGTCGGATTCTCCTATGACGAGGCCAGTCCATGGAGAGCATACAGCAGGTGAAAGGTGGATGATGGAATGGTGAAACTGATTGTGGCATGTGAGAAATGGAAGTTTTCTTATGTCTGTGTAACCGAAATAAGGTTATCTTTCCAGGGGTCCTCCTTGTCTCTCACGTGGATTACAGATGCGATCCTCCCCCGCCTTTTTGTTGCAAGAACCTCCATGCCGCAGACGGGCTCAGGTCCAGCGCGGCTTTGGCGGGATATGCCTCTGAACAAGAATGCACAATTGCGCGAACTTGTCACTGGGGACACAGAGGGCTTTCTCCGCGCTCGTATGGTTGACCTTTCCTCCAATGGAGTCCTATTCCACTCTCTTTCTCCTTGGGTCTTTCGCAGGAAAATTGTCTTGGCACTCACACAAGAGAATAGACACAGTACTTCAATACCTTTTCTTTCACATCTAGTCTCTTTTCTCTTCATTCTTTCATTCTTTCCTTTTCTGTCATCCGCTCTTTGCCAAGTCAGAAAGGACCACCGACCGAAACAAAAGAGAAACGTCCTTTACTATCCTTGTTCGACTCTGTTTGTGCATCGAAACACACCATGGACGCAACACTCATCAGGACCATTAACAAGCTGCAGGATGCCTTCTCAACTGTCGGTGTCCACAACCCAGTTGACTTGCCACAGATCGTCGTCATCGGCTCTCAATCCTCTGGAAAGAGCTCCGTTCTCGAAAACATTGTTGGACGCGACTTCTTGCCCCGCGGCTCTGGCATTGTGACACGCCGCCCATTGGTATGTTGACCCTCTCCTCTGCTGTGTCCATGCCAGTTCTCACGCTGTACTGGAATGGCTCTCATCCGCTCGCTATACTCATCAATCCAACGGCACTTTATGCTCTAGGTCCTACAACTGATCAACCGGCCCTCGGGCAATGCCAGCGCAGAGGAAGGAGACAAGGAGAATGGCAAGTTCATATTTACTGGCTACCCTTCAGTTGCTGTTCAGCAGGGATATGTCAACAGAGCGCTATCACAGGCTTTCAGAGTCGCGACTGTGCCTGGATTCATGTGATTCAACCCTATCACGCATGCCATCTCGAACGTTGATCCCCTGAGCTTGAATGGAATGGAAGATATAGGGGGACCAGGCGACTACCTACCGACGCAGTTTACTTACATCTGCCATATGTATTGGGCAATTGTTCAAATTAGATGTCAAGAGAGACGCTGATGAGGACAAGAAGGAAGCTGAGGAATGGGGTGAGTTTTTGCACCAGCCCGGAGTCAAGTATACGGACTTCAACCTGATCCGTGAAGAAATTGTCCGCGACACCGAAGCCAAGACTGGAAAGAACGCCGGTATGCCTGTTGCTTGCAAATGTGGTGGCAAAATAGATTTTCAAGAAAATCATGAAAGGAGCGGATACTGAATTCTGATTTTACCTGTCTTTCGTTTATCATTAGGGATCTCCCCTCTACCTATCAATCTCCGCATCTACTCCCCTCATGTCTTGACCCTCACCCTTGTCGATTTGCCCGGATTGACCAGGGTATTGCATCCACAATATCATTGTTAAAAAGACTATGAAATAACCCTGCTGTGCCTATCTAACCACTACCAATATATGCCGTGTCTGAAATGACCATAGTTGCCTGTTGGAGACCAACCAAAGGATATTGAGAAGCAGATTAGGGATATGATCATCAAGTATATCACTAAGCCCAATTCCATTATCCTCGCGGTGACTGCCGCCAATGTCGACCTCGCCAACTCTGACGGACTTCGCCTGGCCCGTGATGTTGATCCTGAGGGAGCCAGAACCATCGGAGTCTTGACTAAAGTTGATTTGATGTAAGCCAACAGGCAATCAAATCATTTCAAGCACTGTGAGGATATTTTACTGCATGGTTCCGATGCTTTTATTAACGCCCAATAATGTCTTGATCTTATAGGGACTCAGGCACGGATGTCGTGGATATTTTGGCTGGTCGTATTATCCCTCTTCGTCTTGGCTATGTCCCTGTTGTTAACCGTGGTCAGCGCGATATCGACACCAAGAAGCCTATCAGCAGATCTTTGGATGCTGAGCGTGCCTTCTTTGAGAATCACGCAGCGTACAAGAGCAAGGCTCAGTACTGCGGTACCCCATACCTTGCGAGGAAATTGAATATGGTACGCTGATGCTTTTGGATAGTATTGGGAACATGGGAACGTGGGAACGTGGCGAACCAAGGCCGGAAGTACTAAATAACAGCATGGGTCCTTTTGTACTAAATAGATTTTGATGCACCATATCCGCAACACATTGCCAGAGATCAAAGCAAAGATTCAGGCTGCCCTTGCCAAGTACCTTGCTGAGCTCGCCACTCTTGGAGACGGAATGATGGAGGGAGCCGGACAGGCCAATATTGTTCTCAACATCATCACGGAATTTTGCACAGAGTTCCGCACCATCATCGATGGTAACTCAACCGATCTCTCCTCTTTCGAGCTCTCTGGAGGCGCCCGCATCAGCTTTGTATTCCATGAACTATACGCCAACGGAGTCAAATCTCTGGATCCTTTCGACCAGGTTAAGGACCTCGACATCCGTATTATCCTCTACAATTCTTCTGTAAGCACAGGTGTCGATTGCGAAATGTCCTTCAAAGCTTAAACGAATATTAATGCTGAATACCCCTCTAATCGATTTCGTTGATGTTGATATACATCAACTAGGGTTCATCGCCAGCTCTGTTTGTCGGCACCACAGCATTCGAAGTCATTATCAAGCAGCAGATCAAGCGCTTGGAGGACCCTAGTTTGCGTTGCGTCAACTTGGTGTTTGATGAATTGGTTCGCATTTTGACCCAGCTCCTGGCGAAGCAGGTATGAATACATTGTATCAAGTGTTATGGGCGTCAAATTGTTGGATATGACATAAAACATGAGCTAACCTTTGCGCTCCCTCTATGAACAGCTCTTCAAGCGATTTCCTCAGCTCAAGGATCGCTTCTACCAGGTTGTCATTAACTTTTTCCGCAAGCAATTGAACCCCACCAACAAGTTGGTTCAAGATCTGATTGGGTACTGCACGGCTATCAATAACATTTCTGAATGTTCTGTATTTTCTTTTATGTTTGCTAGACTTTAATACTTACACCTTTTTTCTTTTCTTTTCTTTCTTTCTTTTTTTTTTTTGCACATGCGCGTAGCATGGAATCAGTTTATATCAACACCGGTCACCCCGATTTCTTGAACGGACACAAAGCCATGGCTGTCATCAATGAGCGCATGAATCAGGCCAAGAACCCTCAGCCCGTTGATCCTAAGGGCCGTAATTCAGCAATTGCAAACTTACCCCCAAGTCTCGAAGCGGAGCCCACAAACAATGGCTTTTTTGGAAGCTTTTTCTCTGGCAAGAAGAAGCGCCCCGGTGTCATGGAGCCCCCACCATCTGTCCTTAAGGCCTCCGGAAACCTCTCGGAGCGCGAACAGATCGAGACTGAAGTTATTAGTAAGTGGTCTTTTGTTAATGGCATAGCGAAGTGTAGTGCTACTCAGGCTATTTTTACAGAAATACGTATGTTCTAAACGGCCCAACATCTTTTATGACTTTTTTCAGAGCTGCTGATCTCTTCGTATTTCAATATTGTCAAGCGCACGGTCATTGACACGGTTCCCAAGGCGATCATGCTCAAACTCGTTAATAATGCTAAGGAAGAGCTCCAGCGCGAATTGCTCCAGGAGCTGTACAAGGCTGATGTTCTGGACGAGCTACTGAAGGAGAGTGAATTTACACAGAACCGTCGCAAGGAGTGCAAGAAGATGATTGAGGCCTTGCAGAGAGCGGATGAGATTGTTGGATCAGGCATGTATTTATCTTTATTTCTGATGCTACTGCGATAAATGGTATATGAAACTAACAACGACATTTAATTTACAAATGGATAATAGTTGCTGGATAGTTTTGATAAATTTTGCGGATGAGATTTTCAACTCACTCCGATGAACGTGTGTGATCGGGCGCAGCTCTAGAGATATAGGAAGAAAAAACCGATCCCACCGATAGTAATAAAAACAGAAAAGAAAAAGGGGAAAGTGCCTGTGCTGAGATCATTGGATGCAACATTAACTGGTATTTGGAAGAAGGAAAGAGAGAAGGCGTCCCGGGGGGCTATAAAGATGCATATAGATCAAAGAGCAGCGAAAGAGAACGGAACAGAGGATGGAATTGTTGTGTTACAGGCTGTTGTGGGTCTGTATTTTGGATATACCGTTTAGCCTGATGGGCTTTTGCAAGTCGGCGTAAAAAAAAGAAAAGAAAAAGATCTAGAAAATGCGTCAAGGCTGTTTAGACAAGGTACAATACAAGACGTTGGCTGCATGGACGCATGGAAAGATGGGGGAATGGGAAAATCCGTGCGACCAGCGATAAGCGGGGGGGCTGATCCTATTCTTGCGCCATGTGCTGGTAATAAGGCGGCGGTGGTGGCGCTTTGCCTGTGTGTTGATGTTCGGAGTATAGATTCTCTGGTACCTGTGCTGCTGTATAGATTGGTAGTGGAGGTTGAGGCTGTGGCGATTGTATGTTCAATCTCGTACGACTGCAGTTAGTGCCTGCTTCCAGATCACTGGGATCGCCAGATAAAGAGGTCGTCATTGGCAGCGCCAGTGAGGAGGAAGAGGGAAAACGGATGGCGACGAGTCGCATCTGGCGCAGTCGAAGGTATCCAATTCCGAAACCGAGGAGACCGATACAGGAGACGATGGCGATGATGATGAGGAGAGTATCGGAGGGGTTGTGTCGTTGTGGAGGGTCAAGTGAGTTGGTGAGGTCGGCTGTTGGGGAGGGGACGCTCAAGGTGAAGGGTAGTGGGCACGAAGTTGTAGTGCTGGACATGGCTGAAGATGTTGGTTGGTTTGTAGTACCTGAGCACGACTTGGTGCGCTGTGCTTGGTACTTTTAGGACATATGAATGTGAAGGCAAGGAATGTATACAGCAGGCAGTGAAGATGTTGCAATTGAGGAGGAGACGCTTGTTCGGGGTCTGGGAATATTTATACTAAGGGACCAAAGCTACAGCCCAGGGCGCCGTGGGGAAGTTCATTGAGATGCGCGTGTCTCCGCTGCAGTACAAGTTTGCGCAACAAACACTAGATTGGTCTATGATGCCTGCCTTTGTTGACACTCTTTTGCCATGCACATCCCTCACTCCCTCTTTTCGCAATGACGATACCACAGATCCAGGGAACCACAGGAGAGCGTCCAGGTGGAAACAAATAAGGGAAACCAACGCAGGCTCTGTGGTCTCCCTATGTAGATAGTTCCTTGCTTTCTTTCCTTCATATACTCTATATACGTCATATACTATTTTGCTGTGCCTTCCCACGAGGACTGCAGGAGATACCAGCTTGGACACTTCGAGACCAGATCAGATCAACAGGTCTGATCCTGATCTGATCCTGATCTGATCTGATTTGATCTTGGATTCGCAAACCTCATCGGCCTTTTGGCACCCTACAAACAGCCACCGTTCCTTCGTATCTCTTCTATCATATCTCTTATACCATTATTGCCGCTCTGTTCCAACATCCTCGTCTTATTCCTTCCATTTGTCTTGCTGCTTCCCATGTCTTTGTCTTGTTGCCACCACTTTTATTTGTCCCTCCCTTCTATCCCTTCTAGACAATACAACGCAATACAACGCAACACAACAGCATAACATCACACCATCATCCCTTTCCTTCTGAAGGGCTCATCTTCTATCGACGATTTATTACAAACCACTCTACCAACCAAATCCAGTCATTTCATACAAAGATTGCTTTTCCCCCTCCCTTCCTCCCTTCCTTTCACTGGTCTTCTTTTACTTTGTCTTCCCCTTAACTCGACTGAGTGAGCGGAAGTCCATCTATCCATCCTATCTCTCTCTCAATTGCTTTCTTTCTTCTTTTTTCCCTTTCCCTCTTCTCTTCTTGGCTCGTCTTGCTCCGTCTCCCTTTTCCTTATCACCTCCACATCCGCCCTTTCTCCCTTCTCCCCCTCCTTCGTGCTTGAACCGCGTGGCGCTAATAAAAAAAAGCAGCAGCAGCAGCAGTGGAGCGATTGGCAGCGACTGGCAGCAGCTTCGGCAGTTCATGCCCTGTTCTATCGCTTTTCTTCTCATTCGCAGCCCTGACTTCCTCCCTCCTTCCCTCCCTCCCTTCAAAGGAAGAAAACAAAGTGCACTCCCACATACACACTAACACAACTACCCCTCGTGCGTAGTCACCTTCACGCATACCCAGCTTTCCCCCTTTCCCCCCTCCTCCTCCACCTCGACATCCCTCATCTCCGCGCATCCTGATCATCTGCACTTACCAAGGGAACACCTAAAAAGTCATGACCTTCTACACAACCCCTCCCACTCTACCTGGAGACGCCATCGCCATGCCACGGACCAATACTCGCCCCCATCACTCCCATACAGCAACCGCAATGCAATTATCGTCCCCTCCCGATAGCTCCTCCTCCTCTTCGCCCTCGTCTTTCATCGATACTGTCGTCCAATCGACCTCATCAAATCTTAGTCCCATCCCTACCACTCCTCCCCTGCGGCAGAGTGCTTCGTCTTTCAAGTGCAGAACAATCTCCGATTTTGACATCAGTATGTCCTCGATCCGCACAAATCCCCAACGCAGCTCAACCTTCGTGATCTATGAGGATGTCCGTCCGTGGTCAGAGTCCGATATCTCGAACTCAACAATAGCCGAGGTCTCCAACCGGATGGTGCCACAGAGTCCTTCGAACAGACCGCGGTCCTCGAGCCATTTGAGTGGAAAGAGACCTCTGTCTATGATTGTCAGCGGCGAACGTTATCCGCAACATTACATTGCCTTCCCCCCTAGGCAGAACGGGGGCAACCTCCTTCCCACTCCCAAATCTGTCGTTGATACAGATCCCTCCTCAGGATCGCGGCAAAGTTCAAGTGAATATAACTTCTTTGGCGAGACTGGAGATGCGGATGGACTGGAGAGCAACAAGCGCCAAAAGAGTGCACAACGAGGGGTGGAGGGTCGAAAAGCACGCACGGTTGCCTCGCATCAGAAGCCGCCGCTTCGTCGAAGCTCAACAGGTTCATATCTCAGTGGAGAGATGCTTGTTATGAACCTCGCCGGAGATAGTACTTCAATTGGCCAAAAGGCCCAGGAACAGCGGCACACTCTTCATGACAATCACTCTATTCATGCCTGGGCTGGCGAGGTCTGGGATGAGGGAAACGAGTTACTCCAGTCACCATCTCTGAAAAAGGTGTCGAGGCAACCTCTGATGGACATCTCCTCAAAGGTAGCAGTTGATACTTCGGTGAGTGTTTTTGTCTTTTTATCTTTTTTTTAGAGCCGATTGCTATAGCATGGCGTTTGGTTCCTGGATGTTAGGTGTATGCAAGCATGTATAGTACTTGTATATGTTTGCGTGCATGTGTGCGTATGGGTCTGGTTCCTCATCTCAATTTGTACCCTCTCTCTATCGTAATCCCTATCTGCAATCGTATACTGAGGGGGCATGAAGAAAAGTAGGATTTGTACGTTTTATTGTCTAATGCGAATATATCCGCAGGGTAAAGGAAACTTATCCGCCGGCAGCGCGTCAATTGACTATTTTGCTGTAGGGTTGATTATAGTTTTGTTTGTTGCTCTCTTTTAGTGGTGCTCATTTTACATTTTAGGGAAGACGCGTTGGTTGACGGCATGATGTAAATCTAGCAAGGGCGGCTGTTGCTTGCTTTGTTTATTTTTGTTTACCTCCGATCGCGTGTGTTCAGTTTGACGCGCGAATCATTTTCGTGCCTGAAAATCAGGTTTCCTTATTTGTACACACACTCATACAGTACGCGGTCTACTAGGTTTAGTAGGTCAACTGTGATTCATACAGACATGATGGCAATGAACTAAAGTAACACATCTATTACTTCCCATTTTCTATATAGCCTACTGTAGTGCTCGGCGCCATGCCCCTCGGTCCTCTGATGATTAGACAACCACGACAAAGTAAGTGTTCCTTACTTGGACGTGTGTGTTTTTATGAACCACATGTCGCACAACATACGAATATAACTTCCTTGGGCTCATCCCCTCTCTCTTTTGTCGCTCTGAACTATGACAGCCTCATCGCGTCAACGGCTAAAGATCTTAGACCCGTTTCCAATGAATCCGTCCTACTGGAACGAGTACGCCGAGGACACCTTGAATTACCTGCTCGAGATCGAGGTAGAAATTCGAACTATATCATGGTTTTCCTTGCGATCCTATTGAAAATATCTCACCCATCCTTCTTCAACAACTGTTGATACCACTTAATTTTCTCTCTTAGGGGCGGTACGATCGATACATGTACAAGGGACCTGACGTTGACTTCCCTAGTCATCGTGCAACCCTCGTACAATGGCTCGTAGAACTATGCTATGGCTGTTTCAGCTATCAGCCCAATACTCTCCATATTGCTGGTAATGTCATCTCTTGAGAAATGAATGTCTTTTTAAGCCTGCCTCCTAATTTTTTTTCTAAAAAAATGATCATGCAGTAAACCTTTTGGATCGGTATCTGAGCGCTCACGGTGTTACGCTGGTGCCTTTGGACCAGCTTCAATGTGTTGGAATGTGCGCATTGATGATCGCAGGGTATGTCTGCATCCTCAGCCCTTCAATAGCTCGCATTCAACTACACGCGTAAAGCCGATGGTTTTCCTATCATTTATTTATTTATTTACTTCTGCCTTCTCTTGTATAGGAAAATGGAAGAGAACACGATAAAACTCGAAATATTTGAGCTCTGCAGGCTGTGCGATCTCTACACGCCTAGACAGATAGCCAGCACGGAGCTGTCGATACTCGTGGCCTTGAAGTTCGAGGTGTTGGTGTCCAGTGCCAGCGGGTTTTCGGATTATTTTAAGCGCGCCATCTCTGCACCCCCCATGGTGATAGAGCTGATTGATGTATGTCTTGCGTTCATCGAGTGTGAATATCCTGCATTCTGGATTCGTTAGCGTGCATGCCCAACTCATTTACACATACATTTCCAATCAGTTTTTGTGTGATCTTAGCCTGATATCCTACAAGTTCTTGGATTTCAGCAACTCTCAGATCGCGGCAGCAGTAAGTCATGATTCTCTTAATGCAGTGCATCTCTTTGTTCCTGTGTACATCTTGATACTGATGGTCATCTATACACCTCTTTTTTTTGGAATTCAGGCTGTGTGGATAGCATTATGTGCGATACACCAAGATTGGAGCGAGGAGCTGGCAATTCTGACGGGTTACAGCAGGACTGACCTGACACCTTGCTCAATGTTATTTAGAGAACTTGTATGTTCTCAGATTGATACTGTGGATTTGCGGTCCACCCTTGGTCATAAATATCCGCTGGAGCAGATACTTGCCACTCTGACGTATGTTTTGCAATAACCCGCTGTTGTATAACCACACACAAAAAAGAATAAAGTCGACCTTATTTCATGTTACATCTACAGAGCGATCCTTATCACATGACACGGCTTGAACTCGAACAAGCTTCCCATTCAGGCCGTTTCCACGCCGTTCTTTCATTTTCTTCGTTACCTTCAGACATATCCCCACATACTCACACTGCAATGGCTGACGAAAAGCAGAAGCACCTCGTTTTCTCCATCCTCGAGTTCCTCCAGACCTCGCTCAACAACGGCACCATCAAGCAGGATGACTCTGAGGGCGTCGAAGGTACACTATATCACAACCTCATCATGTCCGATACCATTTCAGAATGCCTACTATTGAGATACCTGGTCCCTTGGTGCTCCTTTATGAGAGAGGTTTTTAGACGCTACTTTTTTGACGAAGTGATGTTCTAACCAAGGCACCCACGCTCGACATCTACAATTTTCATCTAGTTGCCATTCAGTGCATCGGAGAGGCCTTTGGTGTCGACCTGAATGACCCCGCCCAGGCACAGACATACAGCACCAAACCCGCCACGTTGATGTCTATCTTTGAAGTCTTTGTGAACGCTCAGAAGAAACTTGGCAATAAGGTATGCGCCAGCAATTATTTCCAGTGGCATCAGCTCTTCACACTCTACGCGAATGAGGATCAGGATCTCGGAAGATGTGGGTGATGGGCATTCAGACACAGTACGCACGCCTGATGCCACCAAAGTTCATCTGGACAAGAGGGGTACAACAGCAGCAGCCAGGACCTTTGCGAGGATACACTTTTATTCACCCGCGACAGTGAGAGGACACTGTAGATCAGAGCATTGGATCAAATGTAGACTATGGACTGACCACGTTATCTACCCTCTGACTGCATAGAATTCTGCCGCTACCCCTTCGACCTCCTCCACCTCTTCCACTCCTGCTTCGTCGGCCCCTGCTCCAAAGCCCACCGAGCCCACTGTTGAACAAAAGAAGAACGCCGAAGAATTGAAGGTTGCCGGTAAGATCTTGATTTTGTTTTGCACGCGGTCATTGCTTAACGAAATGACACTTAAACGAGCTCGGTTACTAATCTGCTTCAAATGCTTTGTCTCGGACACTTAGGTAATCGCAAGGTGAATGAGAAGGACTATGCTGAGGCCATTCGCCTGTACAGTGAGGCCATCGTCTTGAACCCTGTGAACGCCGTCTACTATGCTAATCGGTATGTCATCAGAAGCGTTCTTTATGCTGTCGATCATCCGGAGTTTCTTCTATATTGGCCTCAGACATTCATTGACCGTATCTTGTTATTCCCTGCTATAGTGCGGCTGCGCACAGCCAGATGGGTGACCACGAAAATGCCATCAAGGACTCTCTGAAGGCAGCTGAAGTCGATCCCTCATACAGCAAGGCGTATAGCCGTCTCGGACACGCATACTTCTCCGTTGGCAAGTACAAGGAAGCTGTCACTGCCTATGAGAAGGGACTGGCCCTCGAACCCAATAACGGAACCATGAAGAGCTCGCTCGCTACTGCTCGCACCAAGGCCCGCGACAATGACGTTGCACCCTCTGCCCGCGGCGGTGCTGCTGGTGCTGGCGCCGGCGGACTTCCCGCTGGATTCCCTGACTTGAGTGCCTTGGGTGGTGGCGCTGGTGGCATGCCCGACTTGGCTGGCTTGATGGGTAACCCCGCATTGATGAACATGGCACAGCAAATGATGCAATCCGGAGCTTTGGACCAATTGATGAGCAACCCAGCTATGCAGCAGATGGCTCAGCGCATGATGTCTGGCGGCGGGCGCCCCAACATTGAGGAAATGATGAGGGATCCTCAGATCGCCGAGGCGTAAGTGTTCTCTATCGTCTGAATTGAAGACATCATTATTTTGGCTTTCAGTCACGAGATATTAACTTGGTTATCATCTCAACTTTGACACTGATATCTAGGGCGCGCGGTTTGATGGGCAACATGGGCGGCGCTGGTGGTGTCCCCAAACCCCCTCAAGGAGATGATGAAAGTAAGTGATACATTTGATAACGAAGGTGCTCACCTCGTCACCAAAGGATCAAAAGACTGAGTAAGCGACATCTTTGCTAACCGTTGTCATCAAATCTCTTTATTCATCTGTAGTGCTGTAAATATTGAACATCAATTTTTTTGTCGATAAAGGCACGTCGATAGTTCCGGTAGATCTCAAACTGTCAGGAACAATAAAACTGTAGACATGGAAACGAATCACGATGGATTGGAAAAAATATTTTGCTTTTATTTTACAAGATGTGCTGTCGCCTGAAGAGGGTCATATATTGGAAGCCAGAGTGCAGCATAGACCAGGTTTTGGGACTCAGTCCTACTTGCTCGTATGGATAGTCGAGCATCTGCGGCGAGTGCAGGTTCACTCCAGGAGGGGAGATCAAGCGGACAAATTCTTCAAGGATGGCATTTGATGCTGTGGCGCTTGAAGTTTGCGGGAGGTACTCGATCTGATGGATATAAACGAAAAGAATCGGCTGGCAATCAACACATATGTCCTATAAACATCTCTTACGGTATGGATGGATACGACATTGCCGGCATACGTACCTCTAGTAGTATCCCTTTGTAACTTGTGGAAGCGACCATGATGTTGCCAGCGCGAACAATAAAATCGCCAAGGTCGAACACATGCCCCTAAAATGGTTCAAGCATACAGTACATGGTCAACAACAGCTCGGGATCCGCCAAAAAGTGTCATGATGGTTCTAAAAAAAAGGTCCGCAAAACCGCACCTCCACCTGAGCATGCTGTCGATGAACCCATAGGTTCTTCAGCTTTGCAATCAACGCTTCAATATCCCTCTCGACCTCCACCAGAACTGCTCTCTTTTTAGGTGTTGCTATATTATCTGCGCCTGCGGCACTCATTGGCGCGTTAACAGCACTGGTTGCAACAGATGTTGATGAGGTTGAGGGTGCACCAACCGCGCCATCATCGATAAGGCACCATGCTGTTGAACTGTATGCCTCTGCTGCCACTTGCGATGGTCCTGAACCGCCAACCCCTCCTGCTCCTGCTCCTGAACCGACGATTCCCGCTCCAGAAGGCCCTGCACCCGATGGAAGAGCCCCTAATCCGGTCTTTCCAGGTCCAGCAAGACCCGGATTCACGGGTATCCCTGCGCTCCCTGCTAGCCCAGGTGTCAATCCACCTTGACTTGCGACACCTCCACCAACTCCTGATCCGCCAGCTCCGCCCATTCCACCTGCTCCTGTTCCAGCGAAGACGACTCCTGCCGAGGAATTGGCAGCCTGCGATCCAGCAGGGACACCCCGAGCAGTGGCACCGCCCTGAACGTGAACCACATGCATCATCTTGCCCGTCCCTGATTTTGATACAGGACTGGTGTCTCTGAAGACCTTCCAGTTGATAGTCCAGCGACCGATGGGGCTTGCATGGAACTGCTTGAGGAGCCTGTCCGAGAGCAATGTGAGAGACTGTTGGCCGTTGGCATCCTTCCAGTGGACAAGACAGGTTGCGCCCATTGAGAATGGATGTAGATTGTGCGTGCGTGTGTGATACTGATCCTGAAAGTGTGCCAATGTGGTATCTTTTTGAAACAATATGGGTAGTGGCGCTTCCACATGCTCAATTGCAATTGGGCTATCACACCCAAAGGTGGTAAGCGACCATTCCTTTTTTCTTTTTTGACCTCATCTTCCTTCTTTCATTCCATCAAACATCCGCCTTCTCAGTGAGCGACGCCCGGACGAGTCTCCCCCAACCACGTCTTCCGCTCGTCCTCAAGCTATCTTCGACGCTCCTTTGCCTTACTACCGATGATGAACTCTCACGACTGGTATCGACCCCTCAGTGGTGGCCGAAGTGTCTCGTTGCCGGTAAACCCGTTGTCCTCCCAGCAATTAACAACATCACATCAACGCCAATATCAGCAGCAGCTACAGCAACAACAACCGCAGCAGAATCAGCGACACCAGGGTCAAAGGAACCAGCCCCTGTACTCACCAACACGACAACGACAGTCCATTCCGCCTGCCATAGCTTTAAGCTCCCATGTGGAGCATGCGGAGGTTCGTCGCCTCAAATTCATGCAGGAGATCAAAGCCAGAAGAGAGCGCGATACCCTGCGAATGCGCATAACCAACCTGGATGACTTGGATGACAGCGCCACAGCCTTGGAGCTGAAGAAAGTCCTGGAACCCTTTGGGGATATTTCAGACGTTATAATAGAGCGAAGCGAGAGCTCTCTTCGGAACTATGCCATCGTCATATTCCAGGCGCGACCCCATGACATTGAAGGGCTGTCGAAGGCGAAATTTGAAGGCCGATTCCTCGATATGGATGTGCCGGAGGCCAGGAATGGGCACCGATCAGATCTTGTACCCGCCGACAAGCTTGAACTCGGCGTCAAGACTGCTCCGGACGTCTTTTGCCGCGAGTTCTCTGCCACGTCCGCTGTAACACTGCAGTTCATGGAGCAGAAGCGGATGATCAAGATCAATTTCAAGCGCAAATTCAGGGATACAACCATTAAGTACCAGGTCGAGATGAAATTTCAGGACATGGAGAAAGGCTGTATCCAAGTTGATCAATTTCAGGACTATGCGACGATCACAATCCATTTACGGTCACCGCCTATGTACTGGCGCTATGACCCGAAGATGGAGAGTTCGGATCCGCAAAAGTGGTCAGTGGGCACCTGTTTACGACGTGTGGTCGATATCCCGAGAGAAGACGTTGATTTCAACGTCCCGATAGCCGTCGATGCTGGCCCAGTTGAACCCAATCCGACGAACCGTTCGGCGAAGCTAGGACGATGGACAGTTATCCGCTTGACGGTCGGCAATGATAACGCCAGGAACCTGCCTCATTTTGTCGGGAGATGTAGGACGTTCAATCTCTTTGGGGATGAAGTAGCCCCAAACACGGTACGGGATGGATCGCTTGCAGCAAGACCCCAGATGGAAGCCTTCAGGTCCCTTTCATTCGAGGTCCTGTATATGTTGGAGTCGGCCCTCTCCTTTAATTATATCGTGGAGTACGACCTGACATCTGAGGTCGCTGACTTTCTCCGCCAATTGGAGCCGCTGAAGGCCTCTATGATACTCGAGCACATCGTATCGAGCCGTCGCCGCGTCTGGAACCTGAAACAATATCTGGTAGCCGAGGCTGCCAAGCTGGCCAGGGTTTCGACACGACCTCGCATCGTGCCTCCGCAGTGTGTGTATCTCAGAAAGGTGATCGTGACGCCCACGACCATCCATATGCAGCCGCCGACGATCGAGACGTCCAACAGGATCATCCGCAATTTTTCGCAGCTGAGTGACTACTTTTTGCGGGTCGAGTTTTCAGACGAGGGTAACAATAGAGTCTGGTCTAGGGACAGTACCAGCAACGAAAACAATGCTATCTACAACCGCATCTTTTCCGCGCTCACCAACGGAATCAGGATCGGTAATCGGGAGTATCAGTTCCTGGCATTTTCTGCTAGTCAGCTGCGCGACAATGCCGCGTGGTTCTTTTGTTCTCAGGGCGGTAGCCACACAGTCAACAGTATCCACAGGTGGATGGGCAATTTCTCCCACATCAAGTCGATTGCCAAGTATGCAGCGCGCATGGGTCAATGTTTTTCTTCGACGAGAGCCATCGCCACCTTAACTGCTTCCGAGGTTGAAATGATTGGCGACATTGAGCGCGATCGCCACAACTTTTCCGACGGCTGCGGGAGAATCTCGTTGGCGCTTGCGAAGTTGATCGGCATCGAAATGGAGAAGGAAACGACCCCGGTTGCGTTTCAGATTCGTCTGGGTGGATCCAAGGGCGTCTTGGTGTGGTACCCGCCACTGCGTGAAAAGCGAGTTCAAATCCGACCGAGTATGAAGAAGTTTAATGTGGCATACTATGTTCTCGAGGTCATCAAGACGTCTTCGTTCATTTCAAGCTACCTTAATCGTCAGATCATCATCCTGTTAACGGCACTTGGAGTTCCAGACAGCGTATGTTTTAAAAGTTCACAAACCTTTGTAAACTTGCATTTTATTTTATTTTTCTATTTAAGTTCTCGTGTTTACATGCACTCGCGATGCACTTGTCAATAGGTCATTTGGACTCTCAAGAACAATATGGTGCGGGACCTGGAGAGGATCGAATCAGACGGTATGATCGCCATAAAGACGCTCTATCAAAATTGGGATGAGAACGGGACATCGAAAATGATGGTTTCCATGATTCGAGCAGGATTTCTGCAAGCGGAGGATCCCTTTATAAAAAATCTATTGACGCTATTCAAGTGGCAGATGCTGGAGGAACTCTCCAAGAAAGCAAGGATTTTTGTCCCAAAGGGTGCTTACCTCCTTGGGGTTTGCGACGAGACTGGAGAGCTGCAGGAGGGCGAAATTTTTGTCCAGGTATCGAGCGTCGAGAACCCGACCAAGCACACCATCATCGAGGGCAAGTGTGCAGTTGTGCGATGTCCTTGCTTCCACCCAGGCGACATCAGGGTCGTCCAAGCGGTGAACCGGCCTGGATTACGGCATCTGTACGACGTAGTTGTCTTCAATACCAAAGGTGCACGGGGCATTCCCAGCATGTGCAGCGGTGGTGACCTTGACGGAGATGGTAAGTCAGAATCGAGGACAGATCTTGGATATGATTGACTGTAGATTATTTGATACACCCAACTGACAACTCAATATATTTCATATGTGCTCTTTACTCTAGACTTTACGTAAGTAGTCGGAGCTAATTGGATCATCTGGTTCATGCTATTCTTTATCTGCAAGGATAATCGACACTAACAGTATTGTTGCTCTGCTCGCTGCATTGATAGCGTGATCTGGGATCCAGACATTGTCAACAACATTAGAGAATTTCCGCCGATGGACTACACTAGCCGCGACCCAGTAACGAGTAGCGATGTTACGATCCACGACATCAAAAAGTTTTTCGTCCAGTACGCTGTGTCGAACAACTTGGGAGTAATCGCCAACGCGCACTTGGCGCTATCGGATCGATTAGAGGAGGGTCCGCATCACGGAAAATGCATCAGACTGGCTCAACTCCACTCGGACGCGGTCGACTTTCCAAAGACTGGCAAGCCTGCAGAGATCACTTCGGAGCTCCGACCAAGGTCATACCCAGATTTTATGGAAAAACCGCCAGAAAGGAGCTACCGATCAGGACGATTGCTGGGTCGGATCTACCGTGATTGCAATAAGCAGCAGGCGTTCACGCCGAAGAATTATCGACAGTCCTTCAATCGACTTCTACTCATTGATGGGTACGAGAGCTATATGAACGATGCGAAGCGATGCAAGGCGTTGTACGACGATGAAGTCTTGTCTCTGATGAACCAATACGGAGTCAAGAGGTATGGATTTTCAGCTCGCATTCATTTGTCCTTACCTCTGTACACGCTTGGGCGAAGCAGATTTTTATTGAAATTTTATTTTTTACGCTCATAGCGATCTAGAGGTCGTCAGCGGCTACATTACGGGAGTGGAAGTAATCACAAACAAGAGGGACCACGACATCCGCAAGGCAATCGTTAGTGCCTACGCGGCCATCAAGCGCCAGTTCCGCACGCAGCTCGAGGGCGAGTTTTATGCGCCAGATTCGAAGGTCGTGTCGCCCATCAACCAGCAGTACGTCGAGATGAAAGCTGCAGCTTGGTATGCGGTATGTTATCAAAATCTGCAGCCGGGGCAACCATACACGTTTGCATGGATCGCTTGGGATTACCTATGCGACATCGCGTCGCGCGTCCGAATGGCGCCTGCGTCTGTGGGATCGGATATGAGCGTTGAGCAGAATGGATTTGTGCGTGGATTCGGCACAGTGGGCTCGAGTTCGGGTTCTAGTTCGGGTTCGAGTTCAGGCACAACTCCGCCGTTCTCGGTGGAATCTCTTTTGCAGTTTGAAGACTTTGGGATAGGCGTGGATGGCATGGACAGGGGACGGGCGGATTCAATGGATATGGCGTGTGAACGGGAACGTGAGAAGCTGACTATGAAGCAGAAGTTAGTTGATCTGGAGTTGCCACAGCAGTATGTTCAACCACAGCTCTTGCTGGGGTTGCATACTCACCCGCAAGGCCACTTATTGAGTACAAACATAAGGAACGGTACGGTGCCGTCGCTGTCGTCACTCAATGGCTCGATAGATGCGAACAGCGAGGTGGACGATATGCCCTTCGTGGAGCAGGCACCACGGCCGGTAAAGAAAGAGGTTACGACCCAGGATGGGTTCACGACAGTGGGGCCGGATGTGGATGACGGGGAACTGTTTAAAGTGCTCGGTTTCAGTTAAGGGACAGAAATGGGTGTGGGTGGGGGACAAACAAGAGGAGCCACAAAGGTATTGATGTAGTACTTTTACTTTCACTTTCACTTTTACTTTCCTTGGCTTTGTAATCGTAATACAGCGTGTTGTCTACACCACGGATGAACGAATTCAAAAGGGGCAGCGGATTGACTACGCCCAGATGTGTACCGCAGAAGTTATGGACCCCCAGAAGACATCGGCAGCATCTTTAGACGCTCGAAAACAGCACCGTATTTTGTCCCAAAGAAGGCCACATAAAACAATACACAGAGGTGGCAATGGTACTGGCGCTGGCGCTGGCGCTGGTAAGGGCTTTAGGCAGAGCAAAGCGCAAATCCAAGAACCAGCTATCCACAGACGACGAGCTCCATCGTCGTAAAACTTCGTTTTATACAAAAGCCTGCGCCAGGGAAACAAAATGCAAAGACTAAAGTATATATTTACTAGTAGCGTCTGCGTCCAATTCAGAGGAATACGCGTTTAGAAGGCATATTTTTAATACAACAAGCAAAGCAAGCAAAGACAGAATGCTGTAACTTACAAATTGTTCATGGAGCTTTCAAGTCCAATAAATCGTGTTGTTCTAGCGATGTCCTCGCGACTCCTACTGCAGTTTGCATGTGGTGACTGATGGGCCAGGGTTTGCTGGCGTTTGATACTTCTGGCCCTTGTTCATTGCGATTGGTGTTGACGGATCCTGGTCAACTGCTCGTTTTTTTGTTCCTGTTTATTGTTGCAGATATGAGCGGACCCGAGGCTGCTGCTGTTGTTGGAGAACTTTGCAGGAGCCTGTATCTGCTGGCCCTCTTCTGATCCTGCAGCTACGCTTGGCATACGCGGGCCGATCATGTATTTAAAATAGCTGTCAAGTGTCTCCATAATAAAGCTTGGAATCTGGCACTCCAGCTCATCCACCCCTACATCTCGCTTCCTGCCCTGTGGTAGCGAGCGGAACTTTATGGCGGGTTTGTGAAGGAAGGATCTTCGTATAGTGACAACATGACGTTTGCTGGGATGGGCAAGATCCAGTACGGAGGCCGTCAAACTATTTGTTCCCTAGGGTCCAGCCTTATTATAATAGTATTGTCCGCTGGGAGGCGATCCTCCAGGTTATCGAAATACATCTCGATGTTGTCAACCAGCTTCGATCGTTGCCGCCAGTTGTTTCCAACACGGGGGAGGGGGGAGCTCGACGGGCAAAGGTTCTATGTTGCGGCGAAAGTGATACTTGCGTTGCGTCCACAAGTGGCACCAGACCCACCTCCAATGATGTCCGACCCTTGGCTGTCATCCAGATGTATGTCACCGTCGTCAATCTCAGCGTCGTCCAGATCAACGAATCTGTCCTCAATATCGAGACTATCGTCCAGATCAATGCATCCATCCTCGATAGCCAGATTCTCATTCTGCATGTCCTCATCGCTAGTATCATCATTGGTATCATCCTGGGTGTTATCCTGTAGCGCTTCCTCTGCGGCTCTCTTGGCGGCTCCTGGGTGTAAAATGGAGGTGTTGTAGGCGAGGATGTTAAGGACGAGGCTGTTGGCTGAGATCGTTCCTTCCACCTTCATCGTTCTCGTGTTGTCATCGTCAGCTTGAAATGAGGCCTTGCGGTACCCATGGAGTTCCTTTTTCTTCTTTTGAGGTCGAAACTTCCATGTTGATGGATAGCGGGTGGGGGGGCTCGTAGTCGTGCCTTTTCCCTGTGGCGATGTTCCGATGCCGTATTCCAGCGAGAAGGGTGGCCATACTTTTGAAGAGTAGCCGGAATTGGTTTCTTTGCGACCCTTGCCGAACGTAAAAGGGTGAGTTTGTGCTAAAAGTAGCAGAAATAGCTGTCAGTTGGTCCATCTATCGACCCTTTCAAAGCTGACCAGAACAATGGTCGAGTAAACGACGTTGACCATCGACGAACACGCGAGCTTCACGCTGATCTGGAACGCATGCAGAAAGTGCCGATATATCTACTGAGCTGGTAGAATAAAAAACCTCGGGTTAAAAGCCAAGGTGTACCTTAATCCGAATGTGCTGTAGACTATAGTAGATATTTATTTTATTTTGCGCCAGCTGTCATGTAACGCTCCATCGCCCTGTAGTACTGAAACGCAACACCATACACTCAGGGCAATGGATGTGTTCACACCAGATCAAGGTACAATTTGGTCGCAAACCAAAATATAATGCGTCGCGCGGAGTTTTTTATTTGTAGACTCGTTACAAAATGGCGGAGACCATTAGTACTCGTTCGCATCCTCATCCCCATCCAGATCAATATCGTTTTCTCCGTTATCAAAGTAAGATTCGCCATAGTCATTGCCTTCCCCTTCGTCTTCATCCTCAAGGTCTTCCTCCTCGAGCTCCTCATCGCCTTCAGCACTCTTCTTTAGCAATCCTGTCTCAGGATCGATCTCGTTCTCGTCCTCGTCCTCATCCGCATTCTCGCCCAGTTTGCTAATATCAATATTCCTCTTGACTGCCTTGCGTTCTATCATAGCAGGTAGAGTACGTTGTCATAGCATCAGGATCAGCGATTGGCAGGAGAGATGCCATTTATAGAAATGTTTGGTCTGGTTTGGTAGCAAATCGAGATACGTACTCCTGACGGCCTTAGGATCCAGGATCGAGTGGAGCTCATCAGGAAAGAACGCTTTGCCTATCCAGGGAGGCAGCAACAGAGACGAAATGTTGGTCAGCATATATCCTCAAATCAACGGATCGATGCAAATCAAACTATCCGTTATCGTTGCATTATTCTTTGAAGATCACGTTCTTTTCGTCGTCGAACATGAATGTCCTCATTGAGATATCGATGCTCTTGAACGAACAGCGTTAATTGTACCGAGCTTCTCCTATTCACCTCTTATCGCTTTTTTAATCCAATCTGGCTGCCCCTGCTGTTCCTGCTGCTCACTCTTGCCATCCTTGGCGAGTTCAGGACCTCTGTTGACAACATTACATTCCCTGGCCATTCCCGATCCCTAAACATGGCTCCTGGTTTACAGTCTGCTTCTCCAGCACATACTTGATTTGATAGTGTCGAGCTTTGGTCTTGTTGCAGCCTTGTCCTGGTGATACCGATCCGTATATCTTACAATTGCTACAGAAAACATAGGCCCATCCATTAAGTCAGCTTTGAACGAGATCGAAACAGAGGCAAAGGACCTTGCAATGAGTATGTTCAAAAATACGTTTGTTTACCGCCGGGCTTCTTAGGTTCCGTGAGGTAATATGGACTTGAATATAATGCGTCCTTCAGCCTCTTCATAGCAATATACATTTCTCCTTCATCATCTGTAGGGTGCCTTGCAACAGGCACTATGATATCCTAGAAAGAATATAAAAAAAAAATAAAAAAAACAGCGTGCCGTTTCAGTGTCCATTGATCTACTTCAGCTCAGTGCCAATGCTCTGCAGGATATCCAAAGAAATCATCAATTGCGTGAACCGCCATACAGGGTAGGTCTCACCGGGGTTCTTGAATGTTGCCGTGATGACATCGGGCCCAAACATGGGTATACCAGGTCCTCCTCGGCCTCTTCCACCGCCGCGTCCTCCTCCGCGTCCACCTCCGCGAGACATAGTATATTAGAGTATTATGGGAAGATTTGGAATGGAATCAGCGGTAGAATGCCAACAAGGACAGCAACGGTAATAGGACAAAGTTGAGCAAGGAATCGGACTAAAGAAAAAGAAAAGGTGAATGAAGGGCGATGCAAGAATAAGGAACGTTCCAGGGTCTCTCCAAGCTCAAGGTCAAAACACATTTGCACGACTCAGCCACTTCATTATTTTTTGTGCAATCTTCTATGCGGATGTCTATCAGATAGCTCGTCAGTCCTCCACAAGCAGCATCTCCACCTCATCGGCAGTACGTACGAGGATCGTGGCCGGAAACTCGTATTTGTTTTTGGGGTCCTCTATCGCCCTGCAGAGCCGTCTATAAGCGTCGACGAACATTTTGACATTCTGCGTGCTAATATTTTTGGCCAGTCTTGAGGACACAATCTTCGATAGCCATGATGTTAAATCCAAGTTGACAGAGCCCAGAAAGTGGTCAAGCCTTGACAGCACTGTGGAGACAGTTGCAGCGTCCATCCCTGGTACCAACGACAGAGGCGTCTATGTCATTTTCAAATACAACATTCAAGGAAACCCGATGACTGTTAGTGTATAATCCAGTAATTAATAGAACAACAGCACCAAGACTCTTCAAGCATAGTACGTGTACCTTCTCATCTTTTGTCTCCATGGCCTGGATAAGTGATGCGATTCCTGACTGCTTCAGCAGCACAATATGCTATACAGCGAGTAAAGATAGACAGAAGTCAGCCCAGTGAACTTGTTGCAAGCTGAAAGGTACATCTGATACATTTTTTTTTCAGCATACCTGCTCAACAACAACGATATCAACGTATTCTTGAACCTGCTTCTCCAGATCTTCTACCTTGTTCTTCGTGAAAGGGTATACAAGGGCCAACTGGAATGCAAACAGAGAAATAAATGATCTTCAGTCAATACTCAAAAGCCTTTTTTGCACGCAATTGCGTCCTCAAACGCTTGCCTCCCTTCTTACCTGAACATAATGCAGGCAGTTCATCATGAAGACGGCCCGATTGAATGCGCTTTGGTTCGCTGCGCCAATCTCGCACATCTGGAATAACGGATCGATAGTTGCACTTAAGATCGGCGCAAAGTCCTGGTTGCCTTCATCCGCCTGAACAAAGGAGGTATCAAAAGACTTCATGATCTCCTTCAGCTGTGACACTGTCTCTTTGACGGCCGGCGTAGGTCCCAAATCCGCAGCTGGTGCATCAGGACGGCGCAGCAAATCGGCCGAGTGTTTGCCAATTGCCTCGAAGAACATATGCATCGATGCTTCCAATATCTCATGCAGGGTTTTGGAGAGCGACGCTTCTGATCCAATAGCTTTGTCGATCGTTGATGAGTAGAACTTGATGAGATTCGATATTTTGAACGCCGTAATAGCATTTGCCTGAGAGATCAGAACCTGCTCTACTCGGGACTAATAGCATGGTGAGGGATATTGTGAGTTCATGCTCTGGTATCAGCACCAGGAAAGTAACGTAAGGCACCAAAGCATTTCAGGCCTGGTACCTTCAGTGGTCGCGAGGTTCCTTCCACGTTCTTGTCCAGGAGCGAGTTCACGATCTCGGCATCCGAGACATCGCTCTCAACAAGCCGAAGTGGACTGGCCTTCGGCAGCTTGACCTCTGCCTGTCCACGATCCCGATTCCTCTTTTCGCTGCTGTTCAATAGACTCTCCAAAAACTCGCGTTCGCTCGCTACGGTCTGATGAATCCACGCCAACATATCGCCAATATATCGTAGCGGATCATGCGCATGAAGCTCAATTGGGCGTGGTGTACCTCCAGGTCCGCCTCTAGTCAGTGCATCAATAAATGCTCGGAGAATCGCGTTGCGGCGCACATGGACCAACTCTTCTAGAATAGACCGGAAATATTGATCGTCTTGCTTCAATGCTTGGATGGCCTTTTTAGTGACTTCTCGGACCTCCATCATGCCATCGGGCCGACTCATAGTCCTGCATTCGTTCTGCATCCATCGGTATAATTTATCGTATGAGATGCTGCGATATGTTCTCATCGAATCCATAATTTCCAGACTAATGCGGCATGCGGAAGAAAAACGTCAGCAAAGCTCTGAAAGCAACCCTCTCGTTACATCATTCATCGGGACGGTTGCGCTTACCCTGCTCGCTGGTGCTCAGTGATCAAAAGGGCGTTGCAGTCGGCGTGAATATTCTCCAGATGTTCGAGAGCGTCAAAAAACGACGGAGTAATATCCATAGCTGTCGAGCACAAGATGGTAATTTCCGACTCTGACAACGTGAATAGATCCAGAAACGCCTCCATGATCGTCTGCCGGACCAAGCAGACGTTGCTATAGATGAACATTCGGAGTGGAGCGCTGCGTTAGATATCCTGCGTGAACGACACGTCCATAATACTCATCGTTCGCGTCTATGAGCATACCTCTGTTCCCGCAGGGCATCCGTCTGTTCGAGAAGAGTTATAGTCTTGTCGTTCGCCAGGTTCAGCCTGTCCTGCATTTCCTGGCAGAGTGAGTTCATAGCATTCATCTCTGCTTCCAGTTCCAGGAATTGCTAAAGGTTATGGCGAAACGATCGTGTCAAAAAGATGATGGCAAACATGGTGCTGATTCCCATGAAGGTGGATTCCAGCTGGAATGGATCCTGAATAGATGAAGCGCCTGCTGCTTACGTTTTTGACGTTTTCCAACTCGTGTAGGAGCTCGTAGTTGACCTCTGTCCCTCGGCGCTCAATATCGCCCCTGAGGTTGTGTCGCGCGTTGACTGCGTTGACTGTGTAGAATTCAGACAGGGCCGAGAGGGATGTCCTGAGTTTTGGGTCATCAAGCGAGGACGAGAGTAGCTTTGTCAGCTTTACGCTCAGCGGGTTGGCGTTCATATCCGCGTCGGTTCCGAGGGAGAAGAGTTGGTGACGATGGTGGAAGTGAAAGGGATGCTGCAGTCGTTGTTGCTTTCGCTCTTTGGACTGTTTTAAGTTTAGACGAAGGGCAACAGGTTCCTTGGCTGGGCTGTGCGTCCAGGGGATCCCGATTTGTCGACGCGTCTTTCTGTCGACCAAGGCGCTTCTAATTGCGCCATGCAGACATGCTAGGTACTGAGAACTGAAGGCGACATCAAAGCCTTCTATAACTCCAGGAGTGGCAGTATCCGTATGTATAAGTAATAAATCGCCGCAAACAGGGCTAAAAACGTCCACGATTCGATTTATCGCTTTATTAAGCATCAAAATAAAGGACTCTGTCTATCATCTAACCGACTGGTAACGTTGAATCCCAGTCCAATACATCTTGACGATGCGAGACATGGGGAAGGCCTTTATACGATTTATTAAAATAAGTGCCGGCAACTTAGCCGATCGAGGCAAACCACAAGCATAAACTACAGCGGCTACTCTATGACATCAAAAAGCAAAGGTCTTCATCCCTCCAAAAAATATTGCCCAGGTATTTTACGTCGTAGATCATGATCTACAATTGCCTCTCGAGTAGCAAACTAGTAATGATCTACTACAGTCGTTCTTTCTGTCAAAGCAGAACTAATCCTTATTCATTATTTTAACGAGAACCCTAAGACATGGGATATATTAGCTACAGTCTCAAGGAAACCTGCGAGTGGGATAGAAAACAAATAGCAATCTACCGCTCCGACTATGTAACGGTTCCATATTCCCCAATCGATGACCGCATGAGTAGTGAACCGATGGCCCCTACTCCTTACGTGGCCTGTTGTGCGTGAAAGACATCCTTAGCTACAATCCTTTGACTTTTTAGATATTGAAAATCCTTCCAATCGCTCCATCATATCGAGTCTCAACTGTTCCGGATAGTGCCCCTGTGCTCGTTCATCCGCGGCATCGCAATCTCTTTCACTTCGGGTGCTTGTCGTGGCATCAGGGAAAATCCCATAAAATCATTACTGCCACATCTGTAGTCCCTATCACAGCTGCATTCCTGGGTGCGTTTGCTCACAGCGGTGATCCCATGTTCCTGTTCCCAGTCGACGGTGACTTTACAACCTCTATTCCATGTCTCTGTTCTGCCGTCCTCCTCAATGGCCTTCACAAAGCGGCTGATCACCTATGTTGCGATCGGTTCTGTAATGCTAAAAATGCTTTTCCAAGACTGAGTCATGTACTTGAGTGTTAGACCGTGGTACAGATCCTGCACTGATCACTCAATTCCCTCGAATCTTTGTTCCTTGGCGTCTATCGCTACCTCTCCCCTCTTATATCTCTCACGCCCCTGATTATGACCTCGAGTGCGTCCCAAATTGCATCCACCCCGGCCTCTTTGGACTTTGTTGGTTTGCGTTTGCTAATGTCGCGTTCCTTTTCATTCTTTTCCTTTATCTCTTCCATCTAATGTCTTTCTCGCGCTCCTGACCACTGCTCGGTCCGTGCCATCACTCTTTTTGCGCGCGAAACCCCTCCACCGTAAGTTTTTGGGCAGATAGAGCGAAATATATATTATTACTTTAAAGCCCAGCCTTCTGTAATGGGTAAAACGCGAACAGGGCAAGATAGAGGGGGATGGAGCAAGCTAAGTGAAAGGTAATGAGTAAGGTAGGTGCGAGATTGGGTAGGTAGATGGAAGTAGGTAGATGGAAGGTAGGATAGCAGAGAGAGTGAGGTAAGTGGAAATGGGGTAAAGGGAATAAACGAACTGGTTAATCGTGAAAGGTACTATGTCTTTTCTCTAGATCTTCGTAGCTGATTTGTTGTACATGATTTTGAACGCGTTTTTATACTTAACGGAGCCCGGTCCGGTGTCGCGCTTACTAATCCTTACCGAGGCGGAGCGCGTGAAGATGGAAAAGGTAGCGATGGAAAGGAACCCGGGTACAGCTCATGTTAAGCGCAGTTCGGATTAGACAGGGTAGGCGGCGCGAGCCATGCAGATATGGGTTTTTTTTATTTTTTTTATTAACATAAATCCACATGAGCACGAGACGCATGGTCCGCAAGCCATAGATGCCTTCCATGCACGGCAGAGCCGCGTCCCCTACCAACTACGTTGGCTTGAGGCGTCTTGGTTTCATAACCCATGTCGCATAGCTAGTCTAACCTAACTCCTACGTGACCTGTTGCGCGATACATGTCCACTTAGTCGAGATCTAATGCTAATAGAGTTGTTTTTAACCCGAATAAATCCTCCATTATATGCAGATATGGATTATTATTATTTTTTTGATAACTAGAACCCACGAGGATATGTGGGGATTTATTAGTGAGGGACTCTAGACTAGGGAACTCTATTGCTAGAGGCATAGTAAAGGGTGCTCAATATTCTAATAAACGGCTTTTGCCGCACCGCTGCTGGTCACTCGCAGCTCTAATCCCCTTCACAATCCCAGTCAGCATGAGTGGTAACTCGACCCCGCCTGAGGTCGGTGACTGAGCCCTGCTCCCTACTTGGCCTGTTGTGCGCGAAGGTCATCCTTTAGCCGCGTTCCTCAATCATCAAAAATTTACAGTCGCCGGTGCGTTCCATCACGTTTAGCTCCACCTGCTGCATGCAGCTTTGCAGCACTCGCTTGTCCGCTCGTTCCTCGATCTCTTTCACATCCAATGCGCGTCGTTGTCTCCTGGAGGATCCAACGAAACCACTACCACTACGTCTGTGCTCTCCAACACAGTTGCGTCCCCGGGCGCGTTTGCTCATGGTAGTGATCCCATTTTCTCTTCCCCAGTCGACGGTGACTTTGCATCTTTTGTTCCAGATTTCTGTCCGTCCGAATTCCTCGATGGCCTTGACAAATCGGCCGACCATGTACCTCGCGATCAAGGTGATCGTCTTGAATAGGCTCTCCCAGTCCTTGGTGAGAGCCGCTGGTGTCAGTCCGTGGTACAAATCTTGAACCGTCCAGGCCCCTTGATCGTTGTCCCTTGTCTCGTCCTCCACACGGCCGAGTGTGTTGCTTGCTTTCCGGATCGCCGAAGCTCCCTTGATCTTGTCCTTGAGTACTGTCCAAATGGTCTTGTCTGTCACCTGTGTGAAGCTTGGTCCCTGTCCTCTCGCGGCTTGTCCTCGCTCCTTGACATGCTTTTGCCTCGTCTCCCAAAGCTTGCGCTCTTTGTTCCGTGCTCTACGTCCATCCGTGTTGACCTTCTCGATCGCTTCCTGCCAACCGTCCAGCTGTTGCTGCATCGTCATTTTGCAGCGCCATAGATGCTGCGTGTCCTCTTTGTCCACCTCACCAAGTCTTTTTTTTTTTTTTTTTTTTTTTATTAACATAAATCCTCATGAGCACTTGTTCACCTCAAAAAGTCTGTAGGTGTCTGTGCTATACAAACATTATATGTTTTTTTTTTTTTTTTTTTTTTTTTTTTTTTTTTTTTTTTTTTTTTATTAACATAAATCCCCATGAGCACAAGACGCATGGTCCGCAAAGGCCTTGAAGCCATAGATGCCTTCCATGCACGGCAGAGCCGCATCCCCTACCAACTATGTTGGCTTGAGGCGTCAAATTCATAACCCATGTCGCATAGCTAGCCTAACCTAACTCCTGCGTGACCTGTTGCGCGATACACGTCTCCTAATCCAGATCCAATGTTAATAAAGTTGTTTTTAAACCGAATAAACCCTCCATTATGTACAACTTCCCTCGCCCCAAGCAATGCTGTAGCACCCTATAATCCGCGGCCCGTCTACCTTCCTGGATCTCCGTTGCAAGTAACCGTCTCCCTTTCAAACCAGAGAAATCACCAACACTACGTTGGTGTCCCCGATCACCGTTGCGTCCTCCGGCGCGTTTGCTCATGAAGGTGATTCCAACTGACTTTTCCCAGGCGACAGTGTCCTCGCATCGTTTGTTCCATATCTTGGTCCTGCCAAACTCTTCGATCCTGCTCACGGACTTTGTCACCATGATCGTCGCAATCCACTTGGTGGTGGTAAATAGCTGCTTCCAGGTCTCAATGAGTCCCGTTGGCACCAAACCTCGGTATAAGTCCTTGACCTCCCAATCTGCCTCACTCTCCGGCTCCTCTCCTTCCGCAACCCGATATGTCCCTCGTCTTTCCGCTGTCCCCTGAATCCACTGCATTGACTCCCAGATAGCCTTCGTTCCTGTTGCCGAGAAGTTGGGACAAGTCGCAGTGAAGGGCTTGTCCTTCCGTTCGGCCTCCTCTCTCTCCTGTTCCCATTTTCGCACTGCCTGTCTCCATGCACGATATCCATTCAACTCCACTTCCTCCACCGCGTCCCTCCACTCTTGTCGCTGGTCGCACAAGGTAGCTGAACAACGCCAAAGATGATCGTTCGTCTCTGGTTCCCTCTCACACCTACGACATATGTCCGTTTGGTAGGTATCTGGATGTCGTTTCTTCATCGCCTGCAATGTTGGCAAATCTCCATGCAGCTTCTTGATCCTGTGCGAACGTAAACGACAGTCTTCCAGGCTGGTGTATAAGCGCTTTGGCGGGTTGTTATCGTGTAAGATCCGTAGCGTGGGCGCCCATGCTACCGACCGCCAATCCTTGATGTAGGTCCTCGTTCGATGCTGCAATGTCCACTGATAATGGTGCCGTACCGCGGACTGCAACTTCAGTATCCTCCTCAAGTCCAGGTCTGCACTGTGCGTTGCAAACTGTGCGTGGCATTTCAAATCATGGTGCTGCGTTGCGTCTAGCGCTATACAAACATTATATGCAGATATGAAATATTGCATATATAGAAAATTTGCAAATAGGGAATGGCGTGCAGATAGGGAGAGAAATCTATACAAAATAATAGTACTTCTAGACTGCGACATTTAACGAGAAAAAGCGTGGTTGGTTTAGTGGTATAATTACCGCCTGCCACGCGGTAGACCCGGGTTCGATTCCCGGACCACGCATATATATTTTGCCTCCGTGGTTGTCTTTTTGGCGGTGGGCGAAGCGGATTGTGGCCGACAGCGCAACGAACTGAATGGTATGTCGGTTACCATAAATCCCCCGCCTGAGCATCCATTGCATTAAGTCCACAGGGACTGTATCGCTCGGTTGGTTTCGTTTTATTGATATGGCAAACCGTGCCACTTGCTTGTGAATCTTTGGACTTTCGAACTTGCATCTCAATCGGAATGCCGCCTGACACTGTTTGGTGATCCTATATATCATCTCTTTGAGCGCGACCCAAGCGCGATCCTGATCTGCGCGTTATGTGCATCATTATTACTACAGCTAGCGCTTAACGTTCTGGTTGTCATCGCTGATGACAGTGATATCTTGATGGTGCGCTGAGTTGCTTTTGTAGGCATAGACCGATGCAGCTGTATAACTGACGCTGCTATCTGCGTGTGACAACCAGTCTCATTGCCAGTATGGCATCGACTCAGGACTTTCTAAAAAAAAAAAAAAAAAAAAAAAAAAAAAGTTAGTAAGAAACCCGACTCGGAATGCCATTGAAACATAGTTGAGGAAAACGATGCTTACCTGGATGATAGTCCAAGTTCGCGTTGGTTCTTGCGCAGCTCCCCATTACCTCCCCCACGCTCCTCTTGTGCCACCTCTTGATCTCTTCCACTACTCATCGGCCGCACTCTTTTGCTACCCCTTCACACCTGTCTTCCCCATCGTCTTTGACACCATCCCATTCTCCCACTCCCTCTTACACCTTGTACACATTGGCCATCCTCCGCCGAATTCGCGACCAGCAACCTCCGGGTCTCGGAGACTGTCACCTTTCAGCTGCGAGAGAGTGGTCTGCTGTTCGGCCACAACCAGCACTGCTCCCTACCTCCTCGCTACCCGCTCCACCACTACCTTGAACTCATTGCGCACTCGTCCCTTTGCATGTGTCCAGCTTAGGGCCAGGATCCTTGCGGCGAGCTCTCTCTCTCCCTTGACGCCTAGATGGGGAGCATTGCTAGGCCTGATATTGCCGAGACGTTGGTGCTACCACGGAAGGGTTAGTTAAATTGTGGGTCAGTATGTCGCTGTTTTCTTTATGTTGCATCCAACACAAACACACCTCTTTATCCAAGAGGACACGCGCAAAAGTAGCTTCGTTTTCCATCTGAGCGAGAGGGTATTTCTGGGTGGGGTAGGGCCATCCGTTGACGACGAAGAAGGAAGTGGAAGGGTCGAGTGAGACGATGTCAGGGAGGGAGTGGAGAGAGAAAGAGAGTAAGGGGAGCATAGAGCGCACTCAGCTTTGTTAGTCTTAATGGCTCGATGGGACTCGATGGAACACCAGAAGCTGGGCGCGTGCTGCACTAGGCCTGACTGGACTGGAGCCCTTGCTGTGAGTGAACGGTGCATGGTTGATGCCGCATCTCGCTCGAGGCAGAAGGAAGCAGAAGCTGCAAGAGAAACAGTTCAAAGAAGGGTAATAGTTAAGAGGCGAGGAAAAGACATACAGGCACCCATCATCTACAACCGTACCTTTGTGAACTCCTAGCTCCTCCTTGACGAATCTCAGTGGGCTGAGTCGCGCCGTCATCGAGGTCGTTGTAATCGGCTGCCAGATGCGGCCGAGTAGGAGAGAATTTGCTTCCTGGTAGTGAAGAGAAGAGATGAAGCATTGTGAAAGCCAAGTCGCAAGCACTCTCTGGCACTAGGCTTTGGTGTCAAGGAAAAAGAACGACACCATTTGTATCATCCACAAGAGGGAGAATCGCAGAAGCTGGTCCTCTAAGACATACCTTTCTGAGACTCTGCTGACCTCTGCGGTGATCCGCTGCAGTTGTATGGCTACTGCTGCTCTTGGATCATTGACCGGGTTGGATTTTGCTCTGGTAACAGAACAGAGATACTGATGGGCGAAGCAGAGGTGGAGTAAACAAGTGTGAGAAAAAAATAAGGGTGTCAGAAATTAAAGGGTGGGCTCAGGCACGGGCACAGCACATTGCAGCCATGGGCACAAATCGCTACTCCATTCTCATTCGTATCATCAGTAGAAGGGTAGATGGATCCTGAAGTACATGTAATTGTACCGCTAAAAGACAACTCTGTTTATTGTGTCGCTATATACATTTGCTTCTACAAGAATCAGCCAGTGTTCACATCCCCTCCTCGTTTAAACCATGTTGTTCAGCTCCTCATCTCCATCATCCTCGTCATCAGAATCGTCGCGATATCTTTCCTGCGCGTCTTGGAGACCGTCGCCATGACCGAGCAGACCATCCGAGCCAACAGCGCCCGCTGTATTCTCTTCATCGTCGTCGTCCAGATAGTGATCAAAGTAGTCGTCCATGATGACCTCGCCGGGTTCCTGACCAAGGTTATGGTACCTGTAGCCTCCCCCACCACCAAAGAATCTTCGCACGCGGTTTGGCACGATCGCTGACGCCATGGCTGCAACCTTATCCCAGCTTTGATAAACGAAATCAGGGACATGGATTCGACTCAAAGACCTGGAAAACGACCGAGGCACTCGCATGGATGGCATGTTCACCGATGGCAGTGATGACGACCGCGGCAAGTGAATTTGGTCGTAGACATCGTTTCCCAGGCGGATAAACGAACCGCGGCTTCCTCGGAAATAGCCCTTGTACCTGCCTAGTAGGAAAATCAGCGCGTAGGCACCTCCGCCAGATGCAGCGAGAATGCCAACCCAACCAAAGAAACCTATGCCTCCCTTTCCAGGACAGTAATGCTTGCGACCAAAGAGCTCGTGATCGCCAACACAGCTCGAGAAGGCCATCTTGCGATATCCAATCGATTCATAGTAAAAGTCTTGTTCTTCCGGCAAGGAGGCGCATATTTCCTTCTCATTGAGGACTACGGGCTTAGCGTCCTTGATCAGCACACACTTGCCTGTGCCATCGGGCTCGTAGTTGAAATCGCACTCAAAGTCGTTGGCAGTGCACTGGCAGTTGCTATCGATATGTCTGGGATTAGGGGGAAGTTCACCCACAAAGCACTTGCGGTCCTCGATTCTTCGGAAGTACTCGACTTGACGCCCAAACATGCACTTCTCTCCACGAAGGTCAGCAATACTCCAGCGTTCAAAGTCATCGTTCGACTCGTCGTTCAGGTCCAGGCGGCACAGTGGGAAATCTAGACCCTCAAAGTCGATCTGGTAGATCAGCTGCTTCGCTGAGTTTGATCCCCCAGGCTGAGGTACTGCAAATAGCAAGAATGACTTTGCGAAACCGCCAGGTTTGGTCACAATATCCTTAACAATCACCTTCTCGGTCGCGAACTCGAATTCCTGGAAAGTTTTGCCGTGGTCGAGCGAGTAAATGACATGGTCTGTTGGGCGTTCATCATCCTTTACCAGCAGGATAATGCTTCCTTGGTCTCCAAAATCGTATTGATGGGGCCCATGCAAGATCTCTCTCCAGGAATGGCCTCCATCTCGGGTCAGAAAAGTGTTGCCCTCTGCATATTCACCGAGAGAGGTGCCCACGTTGCCAACGCCAATAGCCATTCCAGGGATCGATGGCGAACTGAACATGTCCTCGACGTGCTCGCGATCCAGGTAGTTGTGTAAATGTAAGCTGCAGTCGGTTGTCTAGTTATGCAACCGAAAATGGGTAGAGAAGATGTTAAATAGGGTTGCAGAGGCGCTTTTTTAGTTCATTGTTAGGGTCAAGGACCAAATTTCTTACTGTGCAGTCATAGTACTGGTTGTCAGAATCGAGCGCAGGCGCTTTCAGGGGACTCCAAGTTTTTCCTATAGATTATTTCATCAAAGCAGTGGCACGCATTAGATTTGACTCAGCGGTGCATATCCATGAAGCTCAGTGTAAAGCGGCGCAAATGAAGGGACCGTCTTACCGTTATCGACTGTGATCATTGACCGAAGCTTCTTGTGCTTGCCCTGATTCACCTCATTCGCATTGATGACTTCGTTCAAAAGAGCGACCCCATCGACACCTTGCATTTTTTCAAAGTCAACGTTGCCATAATCCGACTCGCTCACATACTTTTTCGAAAGCGAAAAGTAAGTTCCATTAGAGTCAGACGTAAAGAGGTTTCCGACCTTGGAGCCCTGACGGTTAATGACGGTGATAGCCATGAATACGGATTTTGTAGTCGAGTCCAGAACAGTGTAGGCAGGATTGACTACATCGACGTTGTCCGGGTAACGGACATGGCTGAACTTGATACCATCCATCGAGACAGCCACACGCAAAGCTCCCTGACTTGCCACATACTATATTGTTAGCAGCATGTGGGAAAGAGATGCAAGTACAGTGGTTACTTCTCAGATTTCAGACACCTACTCATACCAACAGCCTCTTATCGTTCTTCCTGCTGTCCTTACCTCAGCAGCAATGATATAATCAGAATAAACGGCGTATCCCATGATTGAATCAAACAGCACCTGGCTCCTCCTCATGAAATCGTCCGTGTAGACAAGCTGCGTAGAGGTATACGCGCCCATCAGCGCCTTTTGTGATCTCGACCTATCGCTGTACTGTTCGCAGTAAATGCCCTGCAACGCAACCTGCTTAAAGTTCGTATCCTGTGCCCATGAGCACGATTTGACCCAAGTCGCGAGTGAGCGCCAGTTTTTGCCAGAGTCCTGAGTGTAAAAGGCTTCAATATGGCAGTGGTCGTCTCTATCGTAGCTGCATCCTGTTTCGCCCAAGAAGATCATCCACTCGGGTTCTGAGGGGTGGAAAGACCAGGGGTTCGCAGAGAAAGTTGTTGCGGCCGATGCCAGGGGTAATTCCATTATGTCCCAGTTGAGTCCTCTGTCTTGGGTAAGGTGCTGCCTGTGTCCAGATGTCCCTATGACAGCTCTAGTATCGTCATAGGGATGGCGCTGGAGCCCTGTAACAATGTCCTCAAGCTCGATCTCGTCCCAATCCTTGCCGTCATTATAGCTGATGTGGACATGGGTCTCCAACTTGAGCATAGCCACCTACAAGGCGTTGCGGAAAGGGGAATCAAGCACCAGGTCAGTCGTCAGTTTCAATACACGTCTCATTCGAGAGGAAAACTTAGCAACCAAACATGCTTACATCCGAATTAGGAAAGTAAAAGACGGTGTCCTGATTGTGCTCGTATCTGTTTTTGAAGGACGACGCCTTGCTCACTACCTCCTTTGCAGAGCCGCACTGTCTCTCCACCTGCTTGTCCACCAGATCCAGGCCATCTTTACAGGCACTGGCCTCGATCTTTCGGAAGCCGGATTTGCCCATGTAGGTATCGTCGCATTTTCTGGGCTTGTCGGGATCGTGCCCGAATCTCTGGCAGCTGCCATCCTCATCCATAAAAAATCCAATATCGCACTCAAAGTCCCTCGCTGTGCACCTGCAATTCGCTTGCTCCATATCAGGAACCCCATCGTCGTCGTTGACACGGCAGGCCCTGTCGCCTTTGCGTCGCCAATACGTGATCTGGAGAAAGAGAAAAGACGTGACAGATAGGCGACATATGTTAAACACAATAACATTTCCACTGGGACCATTGTCCGTATTTGAACTTGCCATGAGAAGTACAGCAACATACCTCTCTGCCCAGGATACAGCGATCATCTTCGCCATCGAATGGAGACCACTTCTCAAAGTCATTCTTCTCCGGATTCCCTTTGTCAAGCACACATTCTCGCCTGTTGCTAAAGTCCATTGTCGACACAACAGCCTCCCGGTCGCCATTGGCGTACATACCTGTCACCGTGATCTTGGAGGTGCGCGACGTCGGTTCCGTGGTTAGGGAGTCGATCAGAAGAGGCGCATCGGCAAATACAGTTTTCTGCCATGTGGAACCAAAATCGTACGAGAATGATGCCTCCTGCGTTGGAGTGGAGGGATCGATGAGGACGAGCACACCGCCTTCGTCTCCAAATTCGTAGAGGCTTTTCTTATCGCTGACTTTTCTCCAGGTTCTGCCAGCGTCGCGACTGAGATATGTCTGAGAGTTCTCGAGCGGCTGGAGGTACCTGCCCACGTTTCCAACGCCCATGACGAGACCCACGGATGAGGACGCACTGAAGACTGCGCCAGGTCCATCATAGTCGGTAACACTGTGTAAATGGAGGAAGCAGTCGTCACTATCGCAATTGCTTCCAGCAGGAGCACGAATGGGGTTCCAAGTACCACCGTCGTTGAAGGAGACCAAAGTGCGGATATGCTTTCCGCCGTCCTTGGCCAAAGAAGCGGTGTTAATCACCTGGTTTGCGAGAATGACTCCTTCAATACCTCCAATCTTCTCCCAATCCACCAACTGCATCTCGTTGCGGTTCGTGTTGTCAAGCTGGAGAGAGTAGAACGTTCCGTTGCTGTTTGACTTGAACAGGCGACCGTATTCGCGTCCAAAGACGTTGGACTTGGCAACGTCCACAATGAGGGCGCCGGTCGTAGATTGCAGGACCGTGAACCCGTTCTTGTCGACTCTGATGTTCAGTGGGAAGACGGCCTGAGCAAATTTGTGACCATCTATGGATACATGCAGGACAAAGTCGTTTCCAACCTCCTGCAAAAGTTGAGCAGAAAGGTACAAATATCGCGTAAGCATGGACGCCTAACAGCCAGTATAATAACGAATACAATAAAAGCACTCGTCCGTAATGCCCTTACCACCGCTACGGCCAAGAACCTTTCGATCACATAAAACTGGACAACATGATCAAAGAAGACCAGATGTGTCTTGTCGGAGTCGAACTTGTACACCATTTGAAGCGGGTGGGCAGCGGTCGACTTGATCTCGTTCTGGCACACATTTTCTGGCATGGGCTTCTTCCAGACCATGGAGAAGACGCCGTGATCGGGCATGTCGAGCTTCCGATGACTTGCATAGACCGCCTTGTCGACCCACGTATCGACCTGGGCCCAGTTGCGTCCGCCGTCCTGTGTGCGATAAAGTCGAGTAAAGCATTCATCCTCTTTTTGGCCGAGATAGAGCATCCAGTCGTATTTGTCGCTGTCAGGGTGGAAGTCGACCAGCGGGAAAGCAAACTGGTTGGGTGGTGCCGGCAGGTCATGACGGTCAAAGGTATCGCCACGGTTGCGCGAAACGTAGACGTCCTTGTATGTAAATAGATAGACCTGCTTCTCATTTTCGTCATGAATAAAGATACCCACGAACCGTCCTGCGTCAGGTAAAACTCTCTTCCAGGTAGATCCATCATCAGTACTCCGCCAGACCTGCTTGGATTCTGTCAACAGCATGACTACGGAGGACTTGAGAAAGTAGTGGAAGCTGCCCAGCATGGGCGAGTCGAACTTGGTCACGGAATGGGTGATGTCGGTGGGAATGGTCTCGGCTGTGCACTTCTTTGTCACCGGTTCGTCCTTCTTCATTCCTTTCTCAGAGTCACAGTTGTTGCCTGGGATCTTGCGATAGCCTGACGATCCAAGGTAGGTATCCCCCTCTTTTTTACAGGATCCGTCTGGCATCGCCTCCTTGCCCTCCTGTACGCATTGCCCATCCTTGAGCACAAAGTTGTAGTCGCATTCAAAGTCCTCATCCGTGCACGGGCAGATTTCATCGGTCTTGTGAGGGTCCTTGAACGACTCCTGGACCATGCATTCCGCTTCCGCCTTTCTGCGCCAGTACCAGGTCTTGACGCCCATGAGACAGTCAGGGTTGTTGCGCAAGTTGCGCGCATACCACTTCTCAAAATCAGATCGGTCCAGGTTGTTCTCATTGAGCTCGCACTTTCGTCCATAGACATTCGAGAAGTCCAGCTGGTATGTGCTGAACTTGTTGCCGAGACGCACAAGAAACAGGAATTTTTGTGAAGTTGATTCAGGATCAGAGATTAATGCTCCAGGCCTGAAACTTACATCAATGTCATATTTGTGCCTGTAATCCAGATATTGGGAGAACATTAGTTAGTATTAATAATGGCCACTAAGCTGTTGATGTTTCCTGCTTTTGTTCCTATATATCGTACCATGTCTTGCCGCGATCGGTGCTATACTGGAAGAATGTGATCGCGACATTATCGTCTCTGATTGCGACGATCAGACCTCCCATGTCTCCAAACTCGTACTTGTGCGGATGCTCCAGCACAGCCTTCCAGGTGATACCGCCATCTTCTGACAGATATGTGTCGCAGTCCTCCCATGGAAGCAAGTACGGTCCGACATTTCCAACACCCATGACAATTCCTGGGGCAGCCTTGGAGCTGAAGACTGGAGGGGCAACCATGGCTGACGTTACCGAGTGGAGATGCAGGTTGCATGAGCCATCCTATAAATTCAAGAAAACGTTAATCGACCGCGTCAATTTTTGAGAATAGAAGAAAACACACAAAGTATTAGGTCTGGGAGACATACTGTGCTGGGAGTGCAGGAGTGTCGCCGTCCATCGGCTCCTGTCTCTGGTGGCATGATGTACTGCCAACTCGCTCCAGCCTCAAATGTGATCTGCGTGCGCAATCTCTTCTCATCGTCTCGCGGATAAGAGGCATGATTGTCCACGATGTTGACAATGTACACGCCATCGATATTCTGGATCTTTTCAAAGTCCACGGTGTCATCCCTGTTGCGGTTGGTGTACTGCTTTGATCGAACAAAATAAGTGCCGTTGGAGTTACTGAGCATCAGGCTTCCAAACGTATCCTCGGGGTTCGCCTTGACATCCACGACCAGACTATAGGGCGTTGATTCTAGAATGGTATATGACTAATGCAATGTCCACCACATAAAAGAAATGGCAAAGTCAGAGCGATACTTTTAGTCTTGAATACCGAGAGTTAATGCCATCTGGTCTTGCTGATATCCTTACATCTTGACGAAGATTTGAAGGTGCTGGGAAGTTCGCCCTAGCCCAAGTTCTTGCATCGTCCGAGACATAAAGCGACATATCGCCACTCGTGAGGTGCTTCTATTCTCGCATCAGCGTCAGGGCCAGAAATAGCCGCATGATCAGTCAAGTCAGCAACTCAGCCTGAGTATCTCAATGCATATAGTGCAAAGCAGCCATGCGTGGTAGACACCATACCTCAGCGGCCAGCATGTATGATTCCTTGGTCACAAAGTTGACGATGGCGGATCGATCAAGGCTGCCAAACACGACAGGCTCCTTGGTCTCAAAGAAATCTTGACTTTTGACCAGACGTGCATCATCAAATGTGGTGGTTCCGTCATCCCTTAGCTGCTTGAACTCCAAACAATGAATCAACTCTGTTGGTGCATCGTCGAAATTGGTGCTTGAGACTGCCCATTCGCACTTGTGAGTGTATCCCAGCAGTTTCTTTGGTGGCGTATCGAATCCATCCCTTGTATAGTATGTCTAGAGGCATGAATATTTAATGTCAAGCATGAGTCTACACCATTGAGTGGAGGGAATGACAAGTGTAAAGACAGCCATTTATCCAGGGAATCGCTCCTCACCTCCTGATGGCACCGACCGCGACCGTCACACGAGTTGCCAAGGATCAAAATCCAGTTGGGCCGAGTGGCATGGAAAGAGAGCACGTAGTGCTCCTCGATTGGGGGGAGCTCAGTCTCGAACCGTGTCCAGGTTGCGCCCTGGTCGTTGGTCTTGTAATGGGTTCTATCTCCCGTAATAATGAATGCCTGTAGTGCGAGCCAGTTAGATATCCAACTTTTGTACGGCAAAAGGCTCAATATGACGCAGGGTCGCATAAGGGGTCATCGCCATCGAACTACTTACGGTTTTTGGGTCGAAAGAATGCATAATCAGGTTCAAGGCTCTCTCTCCAGGTATATCCCGCACCCTATTCCAGGACTTTCCCTCGTCTTGAGATCGAAAGACATTGCGGGCAGTGTCGTGATAGAGTATAATCTAGTCAGAAATAAGCAAGAGTGATGGGTGATCGGTTAGGAGGAAGAAGAGAACATCCAGAAGAGGCGAGAGGAGGGGGGGAATATGGATTGATGGGTTTACAGGTGAATCGGGAAAATAGTTGAGTCTTCGCGGTCCATAGTCGAATGAGTTTTCGGTCACGACAGGGTCTGACGGCGCAGCGTGGACGAAGTTGGCGCCCAGAATGAGAACGCAAGCGAGCAAGAGGTTGACCGAAGAGACGATACTGGTCAAGCGAGCGAGTCGTGATACTGGCTTGGTGGTAGTGGCCCTAGGATGAGCCTTGTCGGCTGTCGGCCTGTACCAAGACGCGTCCATGGTCGGGGTGATGCTGCGATTGAGGTGATGTCTCAGCTGCGTTACTCTCGCTGAGGTACTTCCTGAAGTCAGGCAGGTGATGTTGTCAATCCTGTGTGCTTTGGTTCGAATCGGTCTGTCAATCGAGGGGTGGGAAGCAGAAGGAGCAGAAGCGGAAGGAAAAAAGAAATGAGGAACTAGAGAAGTCGACGCGCTTTATTACTGCTCACGTCATTTATTTTTGCTGGGCTTGGCATTGTCTCGCGACAGCCTCTCTGAAGGGGTATTTTACATATAGCGTTACATAAAATCCTCTTCGAATGCTTCGACATCGCCATCGTGATCCATATTCCTGTAGTTAGATGCGCCCTTCATATCCACATTGTCAAATATAGACGCATATCCCCGCTCGGACGCCTTTTGCTTCAATTTCTGGACCTGTTCGAGTTCTTTCTGCTGACGCTCCTGCTCCAGCTGCTTCTGCTGCCTCCGGCTCGCTCGTTCGTGATCTGCCTTCTCCTGGGCCAGATCGGGGAACTTTTCAACCTTAGTCTTGTTAAGTCGGTTGACAATGTCGTTTACCCTCTCGGCAACATAAACACGCTTGACGAGATTGTTCTTCTTGAAGCTGACCTGACCAACATCCATGTCTCCTGTCTTCTTGAGATTCGACCAGGGCGTGTAAATGATCGTAAGGTTGTTTTTTTTGTTGCCCTCGATCGAGTTAGCCTTGACCAGTTGTGCGAGGTCATTTAGCAGCGGTTCTGGAATATTGTCCCATGTTTGACCGGGACCGAGGCGCAAGTAGACGTGCGCACTGGACAGTTTATCGACGTGAAACCATACGTCTTCCTCGAACCCGTGTTTGATCAAATCTTCGTTCTCGAACTTGTCCTTGCCCATGTAGATAAGGGCGGATGGGCTTACGACTATGCCGTTGAAGGTTGAAGGTTGAAAGAAGGAGTAGGGGAGATGCGCTGAGTGATTCGTCTCTCATCGGGATCCAGTCCAGACATTGCGGTCTACAAGGTCTTACCGTTCGATGTAAAGTACAGAACCATCCTTGGCTGTTTCTTGGGAGCTGTTTGTTTGCCTTCTTGCTCGTTTCAATTGGGTTCTTCTGTTCTACGCTTCCGCCGTATATATAGTGTGTCGCTGCTTTGCTGTTGTGGTCTCTTTTGTCGAATGTCGAACCATCTGCAGGATGTCGAATGTCAAAAAAAAAAAAAAGCCGTTGTGCTTTCGAAAAGTGTGTGACTTTTTTTTTTTTTTTTTGAGTGTCAGGGCCGCAGCGCGAAGTCTTCGCCACGCTCAGGACAAACGCCCTGTTCCAGATAGGGCTCAGACCAATCTGATACCTCCAAATCGCCTCCGCGGTCTGGGGTGCAGGGTGTCTGTTCGCGAAACGCGGAGAACAGACGGTAACATCAGGAAGATTGCTACAGTCCTGCTGTAATTTTTTCTTCTAACCTCAAGGTGGACTGAAGGTTTGATCATTGTGATGCGAGGCATCTTGGCATTTTGAGCGCGCTATAGCCAGGCTAGTTGATGCAGCTGAGCCTGGGCAAGATATTCCCGGAGCATTTCCATCGGACTAGCGTGGTTGCCCTGGGTTGGGTCCAAGGCGATAAAGCGACGCAGGAGAGGAGAGAGTCGGTAAGAAGGGAAGGCGTGGTGGCATGTTAAGGAAAAGTGTTGGCCCGGGCTGTGCGGATATTTATTATATTTCTCACTCGTCCCCCTCTCCGTTGTGCCTTTGTGAGAGAAAAGAAAAATAAAAATAGAATTTCAAATTTCAAATTGCAAAACGAAGAAAAAAGGTGTCATCCACTGGGAGCGACGACAGTTCTTCCACTCGTCGACACTCTCTTTCCCTCGCTCCTTCTTGCTCTCTCTCTCGTTCTCGCTTTCTCGCTTTCTCTCTTTCTCTCTTTCTTTCCTCCATTCTCCTTCTCCCACCCTTCAATTGCTACCACACCCCCCCGCGGCCGCTGTCGAACACCCCTTCCTTCCCTCGATTCCTATCCACACCAGTCCCCTTCGTTCTCCTGCATCCCAGCATACCGTATCGTCGTATCGTCGCATCGTCGTATCGTCGCATCGCATAGTCTATCACATCGCACCAGCATGAGCTACTACAACACCAACTCGACTTCGCCAAGGCAGGGCCACTCGGCCGCCTACGCCCCCTCGACCACCTACGCCCCCACAAAGCCCCACTACACCAACTCCCCCTCCTCCGCCAATGCCTACGTCGCCCACGCCCCCACCTACATCGACTCGCCCTTTGATGACGAGCCCGTCCCCCCCGCCAACAGCCACGAGAAGTCTCCCTACGACAACCCCTACAACCCCGACTACATGCCCTCGTCCTACAAGAGCAACACCAACAGCGCCACCCTCAACAACAACTACACTCAGGAACACGCCCTCTCCCCCTCCTTCTCAGAAAAGAAGCTCGGCTCACCAGACGCCATCGGAGGTCAGACCTATGCAATGCAGCATCTCCCCAGCAACAACCAGAACAGCCACAACAGCTACAACCGCGACTCCTACTCGAACCAGCAGTACTACAATGGCTACGACGAAGACCGTCCCTCCCTCTCGAACGACACAGCTCCCATGCGGCCCCACAAGGACATGGAGACCAGCGAGGGCCTCACCCGCAGCAAGAGCGGCGTGACCCGGGTCAGGTACGGCAAGGAAAAGTCAAAGTACCTCCCCTGCTTCCCCTGTATCCGCTCGACCTGTGGTCGCGTCACCTGCTGCATCTGCCTGTTGCTCTTCCTGGCCATCATCGCCTTGGCTGTTGTCGTCTTTGTTGTCTTCAAGGTGCCCAAGGTCGAATACCTCGGCATGCAGGGCGAGCCCCAGTTTGCCTTCAACCAGGGCAACACCACCCTCGGCGTCAACCTCGTCGCCAACATCCAGGTCGTCAACCCCAACCCCATTGGATTCAAGTTTGAGGCCATCACTGCCACGGTATGTCTCCTCCTATTCACATCTTATTTGATTACCGCCATTGTTTATCCATCTATCTTAAGAATGCTTGGGTTGTACGGGTAAAGGGTGGGGGGTCGGATGGATGGGCGCAACGTAACAACTTTCATTCAATTTATCAGGGATGAAAAAAAAAAAAAAAAAGGCTGTTGTCATCTCATTTTTGAATGTCTTTTTTTGTCTTTGTGGATCTTTTGAAGTGATGCATTGGAGCCCAGTGGCGGTGCCAAGCTCAACGGCGCAAGGTCTGGGGTGAACACCTTGACTGACCAACGAACACCATTTTTTTTTTTTAATAGGCCTACTACCCGAACTATGCTCCACCCATTGGAGGAGGAAATCTGACCCAGGTCGACTTCCCCAGTCATTCGAACAAGACCATCCAGTTCCCCATCGCCGCCAGCTACCAGGGATCTCAGGATGCGGGCTTCACCGTCGTCAAGGACATCCTCAGCAGATGCGGAGTCCTCGGCTCAGCCGCGACACAGCTGACCATCAACTACGACCTCAAGCTCACCATCCGTATCCTCCTCATCTCCATCAGTCCCACCATCAAGAACCAGCACGTCAACCTTGCTTGTCCCCCCAACATCGAGGACATCCTCAATGGTGTCCCCGGTGGGCTGACGAGTTTCCTCGGCGGTGGCAAGGGCGCATAAAACAGCCACTTCTCTTTTTTCTTCTCGCTCTCTCTTCACCCTCACCGTCATTGTACAATAACCGAAAAGCGCTGGCATTCTTTCTTTGTTCTTGCCAATCCCAACTCTTTTGACAACACAATGCAATGATTATCCAACCATCCACTCCATCCCCTTCCTTGTACTGTCCAGGAATCAGTCCTCAGGTATATTTTTATCCTTTGTACATTTTTTATTTCTATCATCATAAATAAAAAAAAGAGATGATCACCCTCTACATTGAGTAAAATAGTATTTAATAGTAGTCAGGCTTGAGTTTCCACCATCCTTGACCATCGGTCACCGATCTCTCAAAGACTGCAATGCCCCTTAGCATCTTTTTAAATACGATCTGCTCGATTTCTGCTAGTTGGTGTTGAAAATGCGCCACCAAATCTGCAGATCGAACGCGTCCGCCATGGTCCAACATGTAGTCCCGGATCTTCATGATCAAATTCTCGCGCGTTCCGTCCTGAAGAACAGACGTTGCAACAAATGCGTCAGAAATCGTGGGAGAGGAATCGCGCGAGGACGATCGCGAGCTCGTACTCACAGCACTTGAACTCTCCTGTTCCAATCGCTTGCGCTCCATCATGCCCGCCAGTAAAGACGATGAGCTGGCCGCATCTAAAGATGATGCTCCAAATCCAGATTGAGGTCGGCTTGTGTCTGTCGTTCCCGCAGCTCCTCGACCAAACTTTAATAAGCTGCCGTTATTACCATTATTCAATGCAGCGGCGACACTTGGATTAAACGTATTGGCCGTTCCAAACCTCGGCTTGGGTGTCGACGATACTGCTGAGGATGACGACTGCTGATGCATCAAAAACGTCTTTGGTGCACCAGCAGATCCAGACTTGCCAGTCCAAGTCGGCACATCGAGGTCCTGTCGCCGGCGTCGCTTTCTCGATTCTTTGAGTGCCGCCATTGCGCGCTCCGCGACTCTTGTCGCTAATCGATATCACAGAAAAATATATGTTTATACGTGTCAGAAACATTCTTCATGCTGCAGCGCGTCATAATGTAAGAGAAGTGGTCTATACCTTCTCGCTCCACGATCAAATTTTCTTGTTTCGCAGCGTCCATGATCTCATCGTGCTTGAGTGCACTGTGAACGCCCGAAGACTCGAAAAGGCTGGCAAGAATATTAACCTCAGAGCCCTCATGAGAAGTCTCTCCAGCTGAATCCTTGTTCGGCCTGAAGTTCAGCTCTTCGTCCTCCTCGCCCTTCACGCCGCCTGGAAGGGAGCTGGACTCGCGTGGTACGTTGCTACAGAAATAATTCCGTGTAGAATTAGTAAAACGCGCTCAATAAAAAAAACAACAACAGGTACATCAAGCACATCAAGCACATCACTCACAACTTCTCGACTTTGCGAACACCGTCCAGTCTCGAAAGCTCATCCAGGCTATCGCCGCCTCGTTTGGACCGTCCTTTGCCTTTGGACGGTTTGGTCTTGATAGACACTTCAGACCCCTGGAATATCCCACCTGTCTCTGTACCAACTGCATTCTCGCCTTCAAGCGAAAACAGATCAGCCATATCATGACTCTTGAAGAATCGCCGCTGCTTGGGGTCCTTAAGGATCTTGTTTGTCAGGAACTGCTTGAAGATCTGGCGATGATAGATCTTTTCCTCGATCGTTCCAGATGTCATGAGGCGGTAGATAGTCACAGCCCTCGTCTGTCCAAGTCGCCATGCTCGCTCTCGTGCCTGAATGTCCGTCGACGGGTTCCAGTCTGGGTCAAAGATAATAACACGGTCCGCTCCTGTCAGATTGACTCCCAGTCCTCCAACCTTGGTCGTCAGCAGGAATACATAAATGTCATCCCTCGCATTATACTCGTCCACGAGTCCCATTCGGTTCTGGATCGGTGTCATGCCATCCATACGCCTGTAGACATAACCCTCGCTCTTGATGAACTTTTCCAGGATGTCAAGCATGGTTCGCGTCTGAGAGAACAGAAGCACGCGATGCTTCTCCTTTTGCCACATCTGCAAAAGTGCCTTCACGACCACCATCTTGCCGCTCTTCTTGTAGTCGCCGTAACCGGGATCGTCCTTATGATGTTCGCGGCCCAAGATATCGGCGTGGTTGCAGATCTTGCGCACGAGGTCGATTCCATAAAGGGCATGTCGCTTCCCTTCCATGATCGATGTTAGCTCGTCCGACTTTATAAATTTCTCGTATGCTGCGCGCTGGGGCGGAGTCAGTTTGCAGAATAGGACCTGCTCTGATTTCTTGGGCATATCGGATGCGACGTCGGCCTTCATTCGCCTGAGAAGATACGGGCTGATCAGGTCTCTCAGCACGCAGGCGCACTTGTATGCTGTCTGTACTTGAATGTTGCTGGCATTTGCATATCCGCCAAGGTTGATGGGGATTGCAAACTGAGACTGGAACACAGGCAAAGTACCCAGTCGTCCAGGGAACACAAAGTCGAAGAGGGACCAGAGCTCGTTCAAGTTGTTTTGAATAGGGGTACCGGATAGAATGATGCGATGCGGTGTCCTGAATTGCTTGCACGTCAACGTGATGTCCGCATCGGGGTTCCTGATCTTGTGACCCTCATCCAGCACAATGTATGACCAGTTCTTTCGAAGAAGCCGCGAGGAATGGATACGAAGACCTGCATAGGTCGTAACGATAACATGTCCCTTGGCGCTGATCCGGTCCACAATGTCGTCTGCCACTGTCCTTTCTTCAGCCTCTGCTGCCGTCCTTCCTCGCCTTGGTCCGCCTCCGAAACGCTTCTTAGCCTTTCGCTTCTTCCTCAGACCGCCGCTGCTGTATCCATCTGAAAAAGAATCGGCGTCCAGGTCTTCCTCGGCTTCAACCTTGCTGTGCATACCACTTCCGCTCGAGTGAAGGATGGCCACACGCATCGGAGGCCACCACCGGTGAAACTCCTTAACCCATTGTTTCAATAGTGTTGCTGGACAGACAATGATGATAGGAGCGTCCAACTTTCCGCTGTAAAGAAGGCCTGCCAGAAACGAGATGATTTGGATCGTCTTGCCAAGACCCTAAAAATAAAAGCAATAAAAATAATTTGCTCCGCATGTCAGGAATAAAGCTCACCATTACAGAACCGCACTTCATAGGTTGCTAGAGTCCAGCCAAGCTTGATGGCTCACCATTTCGTCACCAATGATCCCACCGGCACCTTGACAGTGCAGTTCCCAGAGCCATTGCGTGCAAGTCTTTTGATAGTCAAATAGGTTGGAGTAAATATCTCCTGGAATTTTGTAACCACCCTCCAGTTCCGCGTCGGGCATATTCGGGTGTGGATTATACATCTCGATGGCTGGGTCCAGCTTTTGTTCTGGATTCTCCCAACTTTCGCTCAAGTCGGTCTCCATGGACGCGTCCGGCTAATTACAAAAAGTTCATATATACACATGAGATTTTATTCACACTCTTCAAAGATACCTGCAAAACACTACCGTTGCCACTTACGTGGTTCACTCTCCAGCGGAGGTGCCTCCTTTTCTGTGCCCAGTCGGACAGACGCTTCTGGTAATGCATCTCATCCCCGTCATCTTCGCACAAGAACTTGTAAGCCGTCCCTCCTTTAGTTCTTTTTTTCAACGACTTTTCATCCAGCAGCTGATCCACTGATTTGAAGTCATCATCCTCAGAAGTCTCTGGAATATCTGAGTAAGCTCTGTCGTCCTTTGAGTCAACTTCGCTATCAGCTCCTTCCGGATTCACAAAGTCTGGATCGAGCGCATCCGAATCATTATAGTCGTCGTCACCGTTGACACTGTCATTAAAATCATCATCATCGTCGCGATCTATCCTGGAAGCGATCTTGTTCCGCGCTTTCCTCATACTGGACCGCTCTGCAGGAGCATTACTGCTCCGTGAGGTTTCTTTTTGATTCTTTGCCTTCGATTCCTTACCGATCAAACTCCATGATGGTCGTGGTAGGTGGACGTGTGACTTTGGAGACTGGTCTGTGGTTGAGGGACCTGCCATTGTGAATCCTGAAGGTGCATCCTGCTTTGACTTTTCAAGGCCTGACACAGCAGCAAACGGTGTGATCTTTCCGGTCCTGATCAAATACTCTCGATGAGATTCGCCATCCTGCTGTCCAGAAGATGTAGATGTCGATGAAGCTGGATAAATTACGAGGAAGGAAAGAATGAGCAAGATATACGGTTAATGGCCATCGCGACTGCTCTCTGCCGTGAACCAGACAAGTGATCGTATGCTTACTTGATAGAGGAGCTCCATTCCTTCGCCCACGGATTCGATCTTTGATATCCTGTTCATCCTTTTCAGCCTGTGCGAGTTCCTCATTCTATAGTAAGGGGTTGCCAATGCGCGTAAGCTAGAGTATTGTACGGTCCATCTCCCAACGAGAGCTTGGTGAATATGCCCCTACCAACTCGCCTAGACGCTCCTCCAAATTGGATAATGCAAAGGAACTCCGGTCCAGCTTCTTGCGATTTCCCTCCAGTTTCTTGATCTCTAAGCGAACTTTACTGTTGAGTTAGGTGCAAGCAGGTTAGGATAGGGTCGACAGTGCCAGTCATTGACGATGGACGGATTAAGCGCGGATTCTGCGTTGAGCTGACGTGCTTTGCATTCTTGAGGGTCTTTTCCAATCGCTTTTTGTCCAGTTCGTTGTCCTTCGCATCGAGGGCCTTGCTGGCCTACAATCAAAGTAAGAATATTTCAAAGTCAATCGATATGACGCACTGATTAGACAACGGATGCTAGTGGTTTCTGCTGTGATGAAGTACCTTGGCCATGATATCCCTTTCCAAGTCATCCTGGTTGACCATGCCGACCCCGAGCAAGGAATCGAGGTCCCCTGCGACCTGGTCTTCTGAGGTTGGATTGGACTGTGTCATGGTCTCGACTTCCTCCAGAGGAGGTTCTGTCTTGACAGTGGTATCCTGAGAGTGTTGCTGACCATCCATTGGGGGGAGGGAGGGTTAATGAGGGTACTGTTGTAGGGTGGAATGAGTCGATTGAGAGAATGGAGAGTCGCTTTGAAGGGGGATGGGTTCGGAAACAAAGAAAGACGGGATGAACAAAAGGAAGGTGGTCGAGGTGTGGTTTGAGTCAGTGGTATATATGGGTCGAATGTCGTTCTGCGCACGCGCAGTTTGAACACTTTTGCCACCGAAATGCACTTTGCCCAGTTGCAAGTGCAGCAAGGGAGCGGAAGTGTTGGAAGCGTGCGTGCGTTCCATACGTGCAATACTCACTTGAGCTCCTCTCTCAGCGGCATTTTCGCTTTCGGCATTTTCGCTTTCGCTTTCGCTTTCCTGTCTTTTGTGGCCCCCCTCCTTCTTTGCATCCTTCCTTTGATCTCAATCCTCCCTCATTCTCATTCCCCTCTTCTCATTCGTCAGCTGATCCAGTCTTCTTTTTCTTTTTTATGTGGTGCGCCAGTGTACAGCGCAACATAGGATAGGAGAAATCTGCACCCTATCTCACCCCCTGGCACGCTTTTCAATTGAACCCACCTTGGCACAGCACTCTGTGTCCTACTCCATCCCTGCACTTTCCCCATACACTCTGCACTACAGAAACGGTTTGATGGATAGCAGTACATCCGCCAATTGGTTTCTGTTTCCCTCGCAGGAGCAGACACCACCTCCACATACCAACCACCCCAACACCCTGGTCCCAGTGGACCAGCTCTCACTGGACTCAACCACCACCACAGCAACAACGACAATAGCAACAGCAGCATCAATGACATCAACAGCAATATCAGCCAAGGCACCGTCGTCATCACCATCGTCACCAGCATCAGAACCTGTAGATGATGCCATACAGCTCCAGAGTGAGCAGCACACTCCAGACTATCTGTCCTTTGAGGACCGCCAGGCCACATTGGTACCCTCCTCACCATCGATATCACTCCTACGGTCGTCCTCGTCGTCCTCGTCCTTTGCTTCGACTCCCGCCTCCACAATCACACCCCCTTATCCATCCCCACTCCCCACGGCAGATGACCACCTAAACAGGGACCCGACTCTGCTTCCAAAGCGGAGTCCCCAGTCCGCGTCGGAAGCGACTTCGCGACAGCCATTTCCACAGCGCACGGACCAATCCGATCAGCACCATCCTCAGCGACCGGGGCTACCACATCGTTTGCGGTCCTCCGTCACGCCCTCTGCTCCTACAAGAAAACGCAGCATCTGCCGTTCTCAGCTCTTGACAGAGATCCCTTCATCCGCGGAATGCCACTCGTCTGCAGGCCCATCTTCAGCATCGCCCTCCAGCTGGTCAATCGCTTCTTCCGATACTGCTCCATCCTCTGCAACCTCGATGATTGAAAGCAAGATTCGGTTTGAGAAACTGCCCAATGGCAGCCATCGGCATCATCTATCTGCCCCAAAGAGACAACAGTTTCTGTCGAACCAAGTCAGACGCCTACGAGAGCTCCTGGATGGCAAGCGAGACCATAGTATGAAGGAGGACCATGGAGTCGGTGCAATGCCACATCCACCTCCTCACCAGCCCTCAGGTTCAAGTCCAAGTTCAGGAAGGCCTCACCAACTTAAACCCGAAGTCCTCGAACATCCACTATCACTCCTGAACGAAAAGTACCATGACCTCGATACAGACCAGATCGTCAGCCTCCATACCAGTGTTCGGAGGCGATCGTCCGTCAAAGAGGACTTTGTGCAGAAATATGGCGAACTGCAGCAGGTCGTTGGGAAAGGTAACGGCGCATCGGATTCCGAATTCCACCTTCAGACAGACCGATCGCACACGCAGCGCGCTCGCGCGCAGTCAGAGATGGGCTGTGTGCTGTGTATAGGATGGTGTCATGGACGAGGTTTCAGCCGGTTTCTGTACTTACCACATGTGAATTTTGTCCGTCAAACTCTTGTCTGTGGATTAGGCGCGTTTGGCACCGTGAGGCTGTCCATCAAACGAAACCAAGAAACTGGGGAGGAGCATGTCTATGCTGTCAAGGTGAATTATCGACATGTCTAGATGTGTCCGTATCTGCGCTAGCTCCTTTTTGTCTGCGTAGTAACGTTTGGTCGTCGTCCACCTCCTTTATTTTCCACCCCAAAATAACTTAGGAATTCAAATACACCCATGGCGAGTCCCTAAAGCTCTACATGCGCCGTCTGACAAGCGAGTTCTGTATTGCCTCCTCGCTCAAACACACCAACGTGATTAAGACTATGGACCTGCTACAGATTCACGGAGACACCTACAGCGAAGTCATGGAGTACTGTGCGGGCGGTGATATGCACAGTCTGATTGCCTCTGCCAACACACTGGGCGAAGCCGAGTCCAACTGTTTTTTTTCGCAGCTGGTTTATGGTGTGGCGTTCTTGCACTCGATGGGCGTCGTCCACCGGGATCTCAAACCAGAGAATTTACTCTTGACGTCCGATGGTTGTATCAAGATTGCGGATTTCGGGAACAGTGAAGTGTTTAGGATGCCTTGGGAGAAGAAGGTCCGGTCATCGGCCTCCATTCGAGGCACTGGACCGTTTATTGCGCCCGAGGAATTCACGAACAAGACGTTCGATGCTCGGTATGGCCAGATATGGACATGGGAATTGCTGCATACAAAAAAAAAAAAAGATTGATTGGCATTTATGCAGGACTGGCAAGCATTAACGCGCGTGGTTTTGATGTTTTTTTCTATTGTGGCTCTTTGTAGCAAGGTGGATATGTGGGCTTGTGGAATTATCTACATGTGCATGCGACTCGGTCGCTATACATGGCACGAAGCTTCGGATGGCGACCCCGTTTGGGGTGGATTTCTTTACAAACGTGAGCGGCTATTGGAGTCGCACAACCTTGACCCCACTGAGCATGTGCCTCCACATATCAACCTGACAGCGCTGGAGCAAGCCTCCCACATTTCGCTCTCCTGGCCGACACATATCGCCAACGTGGTTGAAAATCTGTTGGAGCCAGACACTAGGAAGCGATGGCAGGCAACCCATGTCCTCGACAGCGAGTGGTTCAAACAGATTGACAACTGCCACCCAACTGCACGCCCACCTGATCAGAAGTTGGATGAGAGCGATTTCGAACCCGCAGCCCCTAGTCAGCGTGTGGGGTCCAAGGTTATTGCCGAGGACGCTTCAGTGACGGGGTGCAAGATCGTCAAGGAGGTCCGGGTTGGACGCGTAATTATAGACAACCATAGAGTCGACTCGGCCGTATCGCCTGCTTCATAACACAAATAGAACCACCACTGAATAAGCGCGCTTTGAGATTGAAACCTTATTGGCGCGAAATGGTCTGTGCAAACTGACTACTGTAGTCAAGTTTATGTATATTTCGGTTGGAGGAGGCCAAGACCTTTTGCACATTCCATTAGTTGTTTTTAGTGTGTCAGGATCCTGAAGAGGTATTTGACTATAATGGTAGGGGGAGTTTGAGTGGAGTGCTGTTCCTAGAAGAGACGCCTACAGCTAAGTAGCAGGACGTCTCCAGCGCAAAGTACGAAAGGCTTTTAAAACAGTAACGCAGAACGTTTTATTTTACAATAAAAAAAAAAAAGAAAAAAAAAAGCGCTGTTCTGTTGTGTTACAGGTATCCATACTTCTTCTTGGCCAACCATCGGACAAGGCCCGGGGCGACCAACTTGAGCGCAAGACTCGCGCGGTAGAACCAAGGCATGATCACGTCGTGCTGGCGTAGATCAGAACCCTTGATGATACCCTCTGCACAAGCCTTTGCTGTCATGGCGCCCTTTTTGGTCCCTGCAATCTTCCTGGGTTCAGTTGATGATGATGACGATGACTCAGTCTTTGGCAGGTCCACTGCCGACTGGCGAATGTCTGTGATCACTGTTCCTGGAGATACAATCCCGACGTGGACTCCGGTCCTCTCCACTTCCATACCCAACGACTCAAAGAACCCTTGTGCGGCGTGCTTACTGGCACAGTAGATAGATCGAGTCGGTGCGCCGACCTTGCCTGCCATTGAGGACACAACGATGAGATTACCGGCAGCGCTGGTCCTTGCCAGGGCAGGTAGAAAATGACCGGCGAGGTTCAATGGCGCGTGATAGTTGACATTCATGATCTTGATGGAGGCATCCAATGCAGCTCGAGAACTCATGGGTAATAAGTGGTTGAAATCCAACTCTGAGGTTTCTGCGGTGTCAGCCGCCTTTGCGGGGTCTATTCCTGCGAGCTCTTCAAAAGGAAGGACTGAGATGACACCAGCGCAGATGATCAACGTATCAATGCCGCCCTGAAGCGCCCTCAGAGACTCAATGGTCACTCTGCGAACATCCTCGGGCGAGGTAACATCCCCCTGGACAGCATGAATCGATCCTGCGGTCGGACTAAGTTCCTGCACGAGCTGCTGAAGAAGTTCCAGCCTGCGAGCGACCACCACGACATGTGCCTGGCGTCGGGCGTAGATACGGGCGAGTTCTGAACCGATTCCAGAGCTAGCGCCAATGATCACAACACGTTCCTGTGAGATGGGGATGCGGGTTGTCCTGGCGGGGCCTCTAGAACGTGAAGCAAGGGTGCCGATGAGAATAGGAAGCACCACCACGGCACTGAGAAGAAGGCTCGTCGACATTGCAAGCAAGTTGCTGATTGTTGGCGTGAGAGCGGAAGGAAGGAGGTTCGTTTGGCTTAATCGGGGGCTCAACGTTCTTTGCACAGAAGTTGACCAACATTCTCCATCATCCCTTGCCTCGCTCACCACACACACACATCCAATGCCTTCCATGGCTCGGCCACCAGCTCACTCCCAGCTGTCTGGTGCTCCAGCCCAGGGACCAGGACCCGCGGTCGATCCCGCGTTCACAGCACCAGATTTTGATGTCAAGGCATGGATCAATTCCCTGCTCGATGCAGCCCCGCGCTACCAAGACGCGACCATACCTTCGACCAACGCGACCACGTCGACCCTTAGCAATGGAACCAGGGGCGGTGCGTTAAAGACTTCTGTTTCGTCAGCATCTCTTGATGGCGCAGAGGCCTCGTTGGACGCCTCCCTCGACCTCTTACAGACACCTGCACTCGACCCTGTCCTCGGTAAGGATCACTGACTTTGTGTGAATTATACGCCCCGACGGCGCAAGCACCACATTCTGAGTCAAGTGCTTGCTCTATTCTTCAATAGATGATGCCAAGGCACACACTGACGAGGAGACACTGGGAAGAATCTCTTCAACCATTCCAACACCACCGGGCAGCCAGCAGCGACAACAGCAACAGCAGTCGACAATCACCAGCGACGCCAAAAGCCAGAACGCCCTCTTGACGCAGTACGCGACAACCCATCTGACAAAGTTGCACCTCCTCGCCAGCCAAATTTCGGCTGCTCTGGCGACTACAACACAGGACATGGTCAAGCTGCTCCCCAGATTGACTCACGAGCTGGATCAATTGAGACAGGAGACAAAGAACTTGCAGGAGGGCATCCGTCTCGTCAGGAACGACATCAACACTGTTGACACTTCGGACACTGTCCAAGCCCTAGATCGACTCAAGTATCTCGATCTGGTCAAAACCCGAATGGAGGCTACGCATGCTGCACTCAGAGAAGCAGAGAATTGGAGAAACCTCGAGGCCGAGGCGTACGACATCTTTGCAAAGGGCGATTTTACCAGGGCAGCCACACGGCTTTCAGAGGCAGAGCGCTCTCTGGTCGTCTACAAGAACACTAATGTCGAGGGAGATCGAATGGCGCTGCTGTTGGCGCTCAAGGGCCAACTGGAGCTACAGGTCATGGGTAAGGCTAAGGAGGCATTGGAGCAAAGGGATACCGCCGCATGCCAGACCCTTATCAAAGTTTTCGCACTCATCGGTCGTCAGGAAAAGTTCCAGGAATTCTACATCTCTCAACGCCGTACGCCCCTGATGGAACAATGGAGGCGGCTTACTGAGACCATGAACATAACCACCAGAGGTGGATCTGCTGCATCACCACAAGGCTCCGCTGCGGACTCCAAGGACTTTGTCGCTATATTGCAAAAATTCTACACAGACGCATCGAGCATGTTGCATGATGAATTTGCGTGGATCACTAGTATCTTCTCAGACCCATCAGCCACTATCCACAGCCTGGTGCAGGATATCTTTTCGCACATTGATCCCAGCATGCATTCAGCCCTCCAACATATCGGCAAGACTCAAGGAGACGAGGGCAGCCTTCCGATCTTAATCGCAGCCTTTGCAGCTACAGAGTCTTTCGGAACAAGGATGGAGCGTATTGTCTCGCAGCCACTGGTCGGGAACCAACGCGAGCACAGCGGAAATCGGCCAAGAGCAGGTACTCTTGTTCAGGACAGCAACTCAAAGGCCGGCAAAGGAATGCAGTTCTCGCGCTTATCGCTTGCACCAGAGTCGCTCGAGCTCGGACCGATTCAGGAGCCGCACGAGTGGGCTTATATTCTGTATGAACCATTCATGGCATACCAACGCGATTATGGCAAGCTGGAAGGGGCACATTTGCAAGCACTGCTTTCCAAGTCCGTACCGTCGATGGCGGCTTATCATGACAACTTTGCCAAAAGTCGGGAACTTGCTAAAAGCAGCTCAAACCTGGTCAAGATCATGACAAGCACCAACACGCTGGCATTCAGTTTAGCGGAAGGCGCTATTGGACGGTGCATGCGGTTGACACATGGATTCGGTGCGTCTGGGCTCTTGGACGGTCTCAACGGTTTTTTCAAAGACATCATGGATCGCTACACCGAGATTCTGATGGAGTGCCGCCGGAGATCAGGATTACAGACGGACGACGCTGGAAATAGTACTGCCAGGCAGGGTGATCAAGGCCGAAGTTCGAGGCCCAGCACCAGGTATGAGACTGCGGAGGATGAAGAAGATGAGGATTCTGAAGGCTGGGATGAAGACGTGCACGAACAGGACCAGCGGCTTTTCCAAATGGGCCTTCGTCTTATGGTCCTTTGCCGGCAGTTCTGTCTCAAGCTGGAACAGCTGGATCTTAAGACGAAGAAGGCCCTTCGCGGTGTGGAGGACTTGGTCAAGACCGACAGAACGACTCAAGATCGGTCATCTCAAGGATCGCACCATCACGCACCCACCACATCACTGGAGCACGGATCTTCAAGTTCTGGTCTGAAGCCGAACGTACAACCTCCGAATGCCTCCATTGCACTTCTTCAGCAATCGAACCTAAACAGCTATCGTCTTTCGGAGATCTTGGAAATTGTCAAGAAATCGGATCCAAAGGAGGAACAGACGGCCAGCGCAGGACTCACAGGCGATGGGAAGGCGAGTTTGGACCGCCTCTCTGCCGAGATGGAACTTGGACTGGAGCCCAAGGCGAATCATCTGTTCTTGCAGAGCCATCAGCGCGCGGTTCAACTCACAAGGCTCTGTCAGCGGTTTATTTTCGACTCTGTGTATATCCCCTTGGTACGACCTCTCGCGGATATTGCGTTGCTTCCATGCTGGACTGAGGGGATCGATCAGCCAAACCAGAGCGACGACGCGAAGGGCGCCCGAAGAGTTCATCAGAGTACTATGGGCGGCACCCGCACGGATGTAATAAGGTTTAGGTCGAGTCCAAGTGATTATATGGAGGAGCTATTGAGGCAGCTTTTGGAATTACCGCTTACGTTTGGAATGTATGAAGGAGACGTTGGACTTCGTTTCGGGATCCATTCATTACCTTATGCGGACAAGCCGTTCGATCTGGCACAGCAACAGCAACAGCAGCAGCAGGACCAACAAGAGTCGGCAGAGCAAACATCGGGTATGTCTACGGACGCGGATGTGGATATTGTAGGAAGGGACACAGAGAAGGATTTGGGCGTTGGTGAGGCTGACTTGACATTTTCGGAAGAGTCGAAGGAATCTGAGGAGGAGATGGCGGAAGAAGACGACCTGGCAGTGATGCATCGGTGGATTACATCTCTGTCGAGGGCTGCTATGCATACTATTATCGAGCGGTTATATAACCCAAATTTGGGACACACCAAGGACTCGGCCACAGCGGCATCTCAGGCAGCCAATACATCTCCTTCGAACCAACTCAGTCGATTCGCGGGGTCATTGTCTAGTGGCCAAGTTGGCGTTACGGGTGCTGCTTCTAAGGAGCGACGTTACTTGACACGATTGTCTGATGCCGGTAGCAAGCAACTGGAGATGGATCTTGGATACTTTGTCGACACCTGCTTGGGATCCTTGGCGATTGAACCTACATCGAGTATCCGGGCTTTGATCAAGGCGTTGCGACTGACTGAAGCAGGACTCTTGATGGCTTTGCAGCAGGTACAGCAGCAGAGGGAGGAATATGATCGCACTCTGGAGGAATCCGGTTCGAGGTCGAAAAGGTCTTCTGCTGTGGTAGATCCGCAGCAGGTGTCGCTGGTGATCTCAGGAGCACCTGTCATGCCCTCGGTGTTAGTGATTGCAGAAGAAGATATAGCTGGACAGCTGGAGCTGGAGCAGAGGGTATTGGAGTGGGTGGCCAAATTGAAGGGAATCAATGTTTCTAGTACTTAGAGTCGTCAATATACAGATGTTATCATGGAAATTATAGGCATAGCCGATGCATGGATATTGTATTGTAATAACTACAGGCTGTATGTAAAGGGTAAGATATAAAACTATATAGTCAAGTGTGGGGGCGGGGTTTGAAGAGGAGGTTGGGGTATGAGCTAGGTACAACGGAATGAAGAGAGAGAGAGAGAGAGAGAGAGAGAGAGAGAGAGGGAGGGGACGGGAGAGAGGAAAGAGGGGAAGGTGTCTAGTACTCAACATCGGCAGCATGACGATCCCAGTCGACATTATGCATCGATTGAGGGATCGTGCTGCCGGCGCCGCGGAGGGCCAGCAGGACCCTGGTCTTGGCGACGATCCCGTGGGCCTTGTTGATGCTCTTCCAGACGCGTTGCTGTTGAACGGTATTTCGTTTACGATCCAGCAGCATCTTGCGTCTCGCTCCAAAGGGCGCACAGTTCAAGGACTGAGCTGCAACGGTCCAGTGCTTGAAGACTTGGACCTTGATCACATCCAGGACCACGCATGATGCGAACGAGATCGCGAACACGGCCAGGGCCTGGCCTGCGGGGATGGCGGGCGTGAGCCATCCAAAAATGACCATGAAGAGTGCAATCACCTGAGTGCCGATAATGACGACGATGAAGGTCAAGGAGGGAATACTTTGCCAAAAGTAGCCCGTCAGACGCGTTGAGAAGATCAGGAAATGGGGTGCTGAGGAAATATGGAGATACATGACGGACTCGAGTCGTCGGTCGACGTTGTTGCCATCAGCCTCTGGATGAGGCTCGTAGTCGTGGATTTTCCAAAAGTAGTAGAAGTGTCCGAACGAAAGTGCTGTTAAGAGGGTTCCTAAGAAGCAAGAGAGGAAGATGAGCTGGCCAACGCGCCATTTGTCCGGCTGGGAAGAGACCTGGGCATTGTCGACGGCGATAACCAAGGTGGCAGCATCATTCAGGATACAGATCAGGATCAAGAGTCGAGCGGGCAGGGTCCAGTCGTACATGAGGACGACCACAAAGAAGAAGATCAAAAAGTGCACCGTTGACGTGATTCGATATAAGGCATAGGAGCGCATGCGTTGGAAGATGGCTCTCGATGCCAATATGCCCTCGATGATCGTCGACAAGCCCGGCGCCAGCAACACAATGTCTGCAGCAGAACGCGCTGCATCCGTGCACCCATGGACCGCAATACCAACGTTGGCCTTCTTCAGCGCCGGCGCATCATTCACGCCATCGCCCGTCATCCCCACAAGAAGTCCACGCTTCTGCAGCGCATCCACGATCCTGAATTTGTGCTCCGGCGTCACCTCTGCAAATCCGTCTGCGCGATAAAACCGCTCTGAGGCTACCTCCTCAGACACCGTTGGATCCGACAATACAGATGCATCTAGGATCACGCGCTCCATACCCAGGCGCCTAGCAACCTCCTTGGCAATCACCTGCTGGTCACCCGTCACCATCTTGACCGTGATACCCATCCTGTGGCAGCGCTCAATAGTCTCCGCAGAGTCCGGTCTTGGTGGATCCAGCATCGCAGCGAGTCCAACTAGCGTCCACTGATCGTCAGTTCCAGCGACCGTCCTGGCAACGCCCAGCGCACGAAGCCCACGCTGCGCCATCGCGATGTATGCCTTCACGGCCGCATCATGCGTTCCGACCAACTTGATGATGACCTGTGGTGCACCCTTCGCCACTTTGAACGTCGTATTGTTTTTCAGATCCCTGACCGTCGCCTGGGTATACTTGACGCTCGGGTTGAATGGCACAAAGTGGGTAATCTCGTATCCAGGAACCTTGTTCTCCTCAGGTCTGTTCCTCAGCACAGGCACCTGCAGCTCTGCAGCCTGTCGCACTGCCATCTCAATTGGATCATTGGCCCCAAACTCTGACGCCAGGTACGAATATAATAGCAAGTCGTTGGAGGAATAGCCCTCGCAAAGGTAGGGTTCATCAAATGTGAGTTCGTTGAGGGTCAAAGTACCGGTCTTGTCGGAGCAGAGGACGGAGAGGGAAGACATTTCCTCAACAGCGGCCAAACGCTTGACAATGACCTGCTTCTTAGCCAGACCACGAGCTCCAACAGCCATGGTGACCGCCATGACGGTGGGCAGTCCGACAGGGATGGCAGCGACGGCGAGGATGAGGACGGGTCCGAGGATCTTGAGGACCTGGCCGCGGATGGGGTCGTTGCGGAAGGAGATAAACTGAAAGATAATGATGAAGACCACGAGGATAAGGGTGAAGAAGATTAGGAAGTTGCCGATCCTGTTGATAATCTTTTGGAAATGACCCTCGTCCTACAGTTTCAGAAGCAGGAAGTGTTAATAAAGCCAAAATGGTTAAAAGTTCCTGCTGAATGTCGAATGCATAAAATTTTTACCTGCGTGGTGGCAATCAAATGAGCGGCCATGCCGATATACGTCTTGATGCCGGTTTTTGTTACAATCGCCCTCTGCTGTCCTTGCTTGACAACCGTGGATGAATAGACCTCATCACCCTTCCTCTTCCTCACCGCCAAGGACTCTCCTGTCAGTGCCGACTGGTCCACTAAGAGGTCTCCGTCCGTGTCTGCGCCTGAGGCATCTATTCCCAAGAGTCGTGCGTCCGCGGGGACGATATCTCCGAGTCGCAGCACAATAACGTCACCGGGGACTAGGCCCGAGGTATCGATCTCCTGCAGATGTCCCTCACGCCAGCAACGTGTCTTGAGAGCCAGGGTTTGACGAAGGGCCTCGACGGCTGATTCTGCGCGGGCCTCTTCGACATAGCCGATGATGGCATTTAAGAACAAGAGTCCGAGGATGATGGCAAAGTTGAACCAGTCCTATGTTGAGCAAAGAGTCGTTGGTTTTCCGGATGGTTAGACGGGATTGTTTGATAGCATTCTCGATAGTCCTGTCCAGTTTATGGCAAGTTGGGTTCGAGCGATCGCTTGCGACCAGTTTTTCTTTGATTGCTCTCGTTGCTGAGGGTATATAAGAAGGAGATGGACTGGTCTCTAGTTGGGCGTTCAACGTTGATGTCCAATCAATCACAAAGAAAGTAATAAACACAAACAATTTCCACCTGCTCCCCCCCCCCCACTCGTATTGCATTTTGTTATTTGTTATTTTGCTGGCACGTATGCGCACTGCCCAGGAATAATAATAGTAGCAGTAGTAGTAGTAGTAGTAGTAGCAGTAATCGTTCAAGGCATAATATATTCTTCATCCTCCATCCTTCGTACCTGAACAATGGCCGAGATGATGCAAGCGAGTTGGATCAAGAACGCAATAGGTCCGATGAAATATCCCAGGAACTTTAGGAATTGGTTTCTCTTGACCTCGACCAGTTCATTACGTCCAAACGTTTGGAGTCGTTCTGCGACTTGTTCGTGAGAGAGGCCTGTCTGTGGGTTGGTCAAGAAGAGATCATCGAGCTCCACATCGCCTTCGTGGCTGTGGTCGCGCTTGTTGCTGTGCCTTGGTTGTGGGTGCTTTTGTTCGTCATTGGGGTCGTCGTGCAACTCAAAGTATCCACGCGCCATTTTGGTCCAGATGTTGCGGGCGGAGTATTATATCGTGGTGCAGGGTCCTTTTTAGTCTGCAGAAGTTCGGAGCTCAGAGGACTGCGGCGGCGGTTGTTCAGCTGAAGAGGAGGCAGAGAGGGAATCGGGAGGGACGGAGGAGTAGTGCGGAGGTGAAGTGAGGAACGGGCAGTGAAGACGAGGTAGGGGGGTACGCCCAGCGATGAGTGTTGGATGCGCGTTTCGTTTGGAGCTAGGCTGGGGCGCTCTTGGAAGACGAAGTGCGGGTGGAGTGGAGGGGAGGAAGAAGAGGGAGAGGTGAGTGCATCGGGGCGGCTCCCAGACCACCATCATCTCCAGCCCATCCTCATCTTTGTCGTCTTTGTCGTCTTCGTGTGCCTCGGTGGTATTTTTATCTCCAGACACATGTCTAATTCTGTGGGCGCAGGACAGCCAACCAGCCCAGAGTGCCTGGCCCACATGGTGCACGTAGTCCATGGCCTACAGCCCATGCGTAGACTATCTAAGCACCGCCCTCCTCCTCCCTTTCTTTGGTCCGCAATAACACTTCCTACGTACACGACGCATTTGCAAAACGCGTCCTTCGTCTTTGTCTCTTTATTTTTTGTAGTTCGCACGATGCACTATTGTGGCTATATACAGACAGACGCCGCTGCTTTGTCTTCACACATACGCACTCACTCTCTCTCGCTCACATCTATGCCTCCTCCTCTTTGGCCGCGATCTCACGTCCAACACGATGAACCGTCTTCAAGAACACCTCCATGGCCTCAACTGGAACCTGCTGCATAATCCCATGCCCCAAATTCGCAATATACCTTCTTGAACTTCCAAACTCCCTCACCATCCTCTCGGTCTCCCTCTCAATTGCCTCCTCGCCACCCAACAACACGCCCGGATCCAAATTGCCCTGCAACGTCACTCGTCCCTTTGTCACAGTCCTTGCATAGCTGGGACTCACAGTCCAGTCCAAGGAGATGGTGTCGTATCCAATGTCGGAGAGCGACTCGATGGCGTACCAGGCGCCCTTCGCAAAGACTGTCATGGGCACGGCGGCATCGTTGATGTCGAGTTCGGATTTGACGCGCTGGGCGATTTGTTTGAGATATGGAAGGGAAAACTGTTCAAAGTCCTGGGGGCTTAACTCTCCAGCCCACGATTCGAACACTTGCAGCATCTGTAATGACCCATAGTATGGAAAAGCAAGTGTTAATGAGTAAAGTGAAGGCATATTTTCTGTAATATATGAAGCAGATTGTAGTTTTTTTTTTTTTTTTTTTTTTTTTACCTGAGCACCGGCGTGGACCTGGCCAACAAGGAAATCAACACAAACATCTGTGATTCTCTGCAACAAAACGTGGCTCTCCTCCGGGTACTGGAAGATCCAAGACTTGACCCTCGCCCACTGCTTACTGCTACCGCCCTCCACCATATATGACTAAACAGCATGTTATACCCAGAATGCCATCGCATTAGTACAACATCTAGCCGAATGCATTTGTGCGACTTCGCGCCAAATAAATAAGACCAACAAAGATCTCTCTCTTACCATCAAAGTCCAAGGTCCGCCAACAAATCCAATGAGAGGCACCCGTCCCTCCAACCTATGTCTCGTCAGCGTAATCGCATCAAACGCATACCCAAGTTCCTGGTGCACATCCACCTTCTTTCTCAACCGTCTCATATCCTCGGGCGTCACTAACGGGTTCGGCACCTGGGGACCCTTGCCAGGCACCATGTCGACCTGCAGACCCATCGCTTGAGGGATTACCAGGATATCCGAAAAGATGATGGCTGCATCAAGGAGACCTTCGTAACGTTCGATGGGTTGGAGGGTCACTTTGGCGGCCAGTTCGGGGGTCCTGCAGATCTCGAAAAAGTCGTGGTGTTCGCGGACCTTGCGGAACTCTATTGGCCAATAAGAACAAGACAGTTTGAGTGAAAATCTTTCTTGCTCTTCGTGGAAAGCTGACTGGGGCGCGCCCAAAGAGATCCGCCACAAAGTTGATCCCCATGGCTTTCATTCACCCATTCGTAAATTTGAATCTCGAGGCGCTCATTCAAGTAGACACAAGTGCTCACCAGGAAGATAGCGGCCGGCCTGACGCATGACCCAGACGGGTACTCGCTCAGTCTTTTCACCACGAGCAGCTCTTAGGAGGAGGTCGTTCTTCAAAGGAGGAAAGTCCCGTGCCATGGTGATCCTGCTGTTGGGGTGTGCGCAGCCATGGGAGTGCAAGTCAGATTGCTTGAACCACGGGTACTGCTTGGGAAGGACGAAGGCGGCGGTTTGTCCAGGAGAGCTGAGAATCAAGACCAGCGATACAAGGACAATGGTTGCGAGCCATTGAGGTGTGTAGGCCATGTTGTATGAAGAATAAAAAGTAAGGAGAGTGAAGTATGTTGTTGAAGAAGGAAGCACTGAGGCCTTCCTTTTATACGGCGAGAGGTTCTGTAGTCAGAAAGGAAGCATTATACGAAGAAGACGCGAAGTACAAAAAAGCGCGATTCAGTCCTATCGCTCAATCAAAGTTTTTTCTTTTCTTTCTAGCGACACTCACACACCAGGGGAAAAATAGACGTGGAAGTAACAATTACGTGAAAGAAGAGTACGAGACACAAACAAAAATAATAGGAAAAACTAGACGAAGAACCGAAGAACACAGGGAAGCAGGGAGGGGATAAAGAGCTTGAAAAGTGTCACTTCCTGAGGACAGTACAGACCAGGGCAAGACACATGCCTAGGCCAACACCAATGCCTCCTGCCAACACAACCCGGTCCAGACCTGACACCAGAGGAATCGATCCTCCAATGCCTCCTAGACCTGTACTATTCCTACTGCCGTTGATGATGCTGCCGTTGCTGCTGCCGTTCTCTGAAGGAGAAACCATGACAGACAAGCGAATCAGTAGCCATCGGTTGCGGAAGGCCATCCGTACTGCATCCACCACGTCTGAGTCTTGCAGAAGCAACACCTGATCATTCTCCTCGTCGCAATAGCTCAGGGTCACTCCTCTGCCCTTGGCCTGTCCTCCCGACTCCATCTTGTCCGCAACCTTCTCGTACAACTCCTTGTACGAGCGGCTGCTCGACATAAACCGGTGCATTTGTCCCGTCTGGCTCTTGAACTTGAACACGAACTCCGGATCAATGTCAACCGGACTTGTAGATATTGGCGACATTGGCGACGATAATCCCTTGCCTGGCTCTCCTGCTCGACTGCTCAGCGCAGATCCGACCTTGATCCCTGATCCTATCATACCGACTGTTCCATAGTGCAGCTCAGAGGCCGGGACCATCACTGATCGACCGTCCGACGCGGAGATATCTGATCCAGTGTCCTCTCTATTAAAACTCGATTCCCAAAAGTTATTCCATACAGGTCCCTCAGACGAGCAGTCGCTTTGGATCGTGTTCATTTGACGCAGCATTGCGAGCGAGACTTGGAGTACATCGACCAAACCAGCCATATGGCCTAACTCATCCACGACTGGCAGGTGTAAATAGTGGTTGTCGTGCATCTTTTTTAGCGCGCCTAGGATAGTCATGCTAGGCTTGACTGTATCAGGATGATGTGTCATCACCCGAATAATTGAAGTCCTGTCTGGCTCCAATCCTGCAGCCAGTACTCTAACCACAATATCCTTTGGAATAATATGAACAATGAGGTCCATTAATTAGCGAATGAACAAAGACCGCATACTCAAAACAGTGGTATGAATATGAAGATGTACTTTGGTGGTGAAGATGCCTGCAATGCGGCCGTCTTCCACGATTAGACTGGCAGTAGCATGGACTTGCTTCATTATCCTGGATGCTTCCCGAACTGTCGTCCTAGCTCGGATCTCGGCCACTCCGTGGTTTTCATCCAGAATGACATTCAGACCTGGAGATGCCATTCTGTCTCTCATCTATAGACGTAGTTAAAGAAAAAAAAAAAAAAAAAAAAAAAGCATGTAGATGCGAATTAGCAAAATGCACAAGCTCCGAATGATATGTAACTCCAGTATCCCAAGCCAACAGTGGGCATGCATCTATTGAAGGCGAACGAGGGAGATGCTTACAATGTCAACGTAGCTACGTAGTTCTGGATTGGCAGTCTGCGCCCATTTTTCTTGCATACCTTCAAGGGCTTCGACCAGCTGCCTCGACGATCTGTGGGCCTTCTCCAGCTTCTCCAATGCCTCGTAAAGACATCTGGTGATATCCAGCAGCCCAACGATATCACCTTTACACAAAAATCAAAGTCGTTAATACCTCTGGCTGTACATTATATTAATCTTTCTATTGCTTTAGACCAGTTTCCTTACCTTCAGCGTTCAAGCATGGCAGATGGCGAAAGCCTCCACTGGTCATCTTATTTAATGCCTCTGTGGCATTTGTATCTGTGGTGACGCAGAATGGGTTCTGCACACCAGAAAGATATACAAAATCACTGTCAGCATCATGTTCATGTCAACGCATTTAGCCTATACACATATGCGAGAAAGACAGTAATATAATAGATACCCTGGTCATGACTTGCGAAATCAATGTGATGTGGATGTTTAACCCCTCTGCGACCACCCGGAAAGCCAGGTCCTTATCAGTTATGATTCCAACAAGTGTAGAGTCGTGGTCAATCACCAACACCGCGTCCGCCCTGCAATGTAAAATTAAGTTATTAATGTTATTAGTCTAATAAACAACTTTTGATAGAGGGGATCGTAAACAAACACGGCACATGCACATAGCACATGTATTCGTGTACTCTGCACTCTACCTTTTTGCCGCCATAATTCTAAAAAATGAGGATGTCAAGAAAATAAACAACAGCGTGTTAACATTGTCGCGCGTGTCTAGGTCAGGGAGTATGAACACAAGGACAAGACAATATTACGCATTCCCTCCTTTCGGTCTTCGCTTCGTCGTAAAGCCACCGTATCCTTCATCCTTGCTTATGCAGCGTCTCATTTTTACCTTGCAGCATCCACTACCATCGCTGAATCGAGAAGAGTCAGTGCTTGAGACGGTCTACGAGAATGAAAAAGCATAAAAAGATCGACCATTACTATAATGACTATATATCAATGTCATGAGTTGATCTAATTCCTGCTTGACATGCTTACCGGAGTGACCCCACAGTGCCTTGGACAGGCTTTGTGGACCTATGTGCCCGTGTCGAGGGTTTCTTGCGTCCAAGTTCTTGGTTCAGTTTCTTACGTATGACATTGTCCTTCCTGACCTGTCTCCTCCTGGCCATTTCTGAGGACGATGTGGTTTCTCTCTTGTTGTCGCTGTTGTTGTTGTTAAGCGAAATCTGCTTCAGGCCGTAGGTGCTCCCGGCAGTTGAACCGGGATTAGGTGTTCTCTGATATCCTGCGTTCCTGAGCATAAGAATGTTGCGCGCCTTGAAATAATTCTTAGTTGCTGAACGAACGAATGATTGGATGAGTAAGGAATGAGTGAAGAAGCCCAACAGAAAGAAAGGAGGGAAAGAGAGAAGGGGAGGACAAGGCAGCCCTCCTTGTTTATGTCCCCCTTGCACTGCTGCTGTTGCTCTTGTTGATATGCAATCTAGGATCACATGACACTCAGTCGCGCATTTTGCGCGCAATGTTCTAAGTCTTGGACGCACCTTGGCGGATAAGGCGAGGAAAAAGTGGTTGCGCGACATGGAGGAGGCAATCAAGGATGGTCGACAATTCACACACATCGAACTGAGTTTTACCCCGTGCGAGCTAGACACCCTTTGGTGGAGTCTGCGTGAGATCCGGGAAGTGGAGATGATGGTGGATACGCGGGGTGATGACTGGATAAGGCTGTTGGAGGAGTGGCGAGACAGGGACAGTGGTGACGAGGACAGAGGGAGTGTCCACGAGGAGGAGGAAGAAGGAGTGGGCAGTCAAGAAAACGTACAGCAAGCAGCACCGCCCACCAGACTCTGGACAGCGACGAAGATATATCACGGACTCGTACCAAAGCCCCTGACAACGGATTGGGCACTGCTCTTGAAGACGTCGAAGAGTATCGTGGCTTACCCGGTTGGACGCTTTGTAGAACGAGTCGAGGCTTTCTGCCGAGAGGAGCTATGAAAAGAGCGATGTAGTGCCATAGTGGCATGGGAAAAATCCAAGGGCATATGCGCGAGGATGAAGAAAGCCGGGGTCCAGGTAGGAGGTGAGGCCCAGGGCTTTGTGAGACAACAGTCCCAAAGGAAGTTACGACGGCGGCGAGAAGAAGAGCAGACAGCCGCCTAGTGGACCATCTCCAGGGAAAGGTGGTGTTGAACGAGGTGGAGAGAGGAAGGAGGATAAAACTCATATTGGCTGGTGATCTTGACTAGAAGAGGACCCATCGGACCCGACAGGTTGCGTAGCGGTTATGGGCCCCGGCTCAAGTATTAGGAACCATGCGACTCAGAATGTGCATCATGGGTATTTGATTCCTCATTTTACATAGTTTAGTAGAGGCCTTCTGTTAGCTATCTTTAGGTAACTATCGGCCGACTGACAAAGCCGAGGCTTGGACAATGCAGCTTGGCGTCAATAAAGAAAAAAAAAAAAAAGAAAACTTGCGTGCAATGGTTGTATGTTTGAAGAAAAAGAATAGGTACAGTTGTTTTTATATTTTTGTAACATTCGCCAATATAAACCTCCATAAGGGTTTGATAGTCCCTCTACACCCTGCGCGCATGGATGCTGCCATCGTTTACTGTAAAGATTGGCAGTTTGTTGATTAATCATCCTCGTCCATTGTAGGCAACTCCGAAGGCTTGACCAAACCTGGGATCCTAAGCGCCGCTTCCCTCTCCATCTTGCGCTTCGTCTCCTGTTCTGCCTCACGTTCGTCCAAAAACAACTCGTTTCGCTCGTTCTCCGATGCCCCAAATTCTGTCAGCTGGATCAAGAAGTCGCGCAAATGGAGCTTGAACCTGTTCGCATCCCGGTTCGTCTCAAACAATGCTAATGTAAATGTCCGGATTTGAGATCTATCGAAACGAACAAAGAAACCAAACGACGAAAAGATGAATACCATGAAATACAAACACATCGGAGACAGAGCAACAACCTATTTATCAAAGAAGCAAAGGGGCACTCAACACTTACGGCTGCAGGTGAGGGAAGGCGTTTTGAAGCAAGTTCATCATGTATTCCCGTAAGAATTGGCCGTTCGTCATGTTAGGATCAGTCACTTGAGCAGGAGTAAACAACGGTGCCTGAACAGCCCCCGACTCAACCAAGAAGAACATGCGCGCTAAAAGTTGGCTTTGGAACTTGAAGCCTATCAACGCAGAACGCAAGATATCGCATACAAATCAGTATCTCATACACAGTATCATTTCGTCGAGATCCTTGCTTCATAATAGGGGTTCATAGTCATACCACTCTTATGGTTGTTGTCTGTCAGGACAAAGAAAATGTCGTTGAGGAGGTTCAAGAAGTAGGCTTGGTAAAACTGGTTGGCAATAACTGGGTCGCTGGCTGTGAAGTTGTTGATGATATCCAGGCAAATCGACAATCCCATATCGGCAATATCACGCATCGTGTGCTTGAAAGCCCAAACCACACTATCCATGATCAAACGAAGCTGCGCAGGAGGGAGTTTCATAAGAGCTATTCGTTTCAAGTAGACACGTAGATAGTGTCAGCAATCGAAGTGGATATAAAAAAGTACAGGCAATACAGAATGGAGACGGTATTGATTGCGTTACCTGGGAAACAGCTTTGGCTGATCGCACGCACCAGCTTGAAGAATCCAACACGGTGATCTGGGTATTCGGCAAAGTCCTTGTTGATCATGTTCAGAGTCACATCAAACACTGACTCCAGGATTAATGGAATCTTGTCGTTCAACAGAGACTACCATATTAGACAACACCAGACGAACTATGGTTAGTAAATGTGCATAGCTCTTTCGCGTTGTGCCATATCTCTAGGTAGGCGAGATATATCGTCCAAATATACTGGAAAACAAATGTACATAGTGGCGAAGAAATGGGGTCATGCTTACTCCAAGCTTAGTGACAATCGTGCTCATCACGCTGAGAACCTCAGCATCGCGTGCGGGTTCGACATTACGCTGGTAGTCTCCCAACACGGCTTCGAGGACTCCGGGGATGATCTTCTGAGTCACTTCGGTTAGGTCATCAGCCTTGTTGACATAGGTCTCGATGAGACGAAGGATCTCCTTCTTCACTGTGCGCATCTGACGGACACGAGGGGTACGGAGCGCAACAGGCCCCTGCTTGACCACGCTTTCAGAGATCAATTGGCTCACTGCCTTATACACACCCAACAAATCCAGGTAAATGCGTCCGAGCTGTGAAAAGTATCCTGCTCCGATAGAACCGCACGCAGCAACGTTCGTCTTCAAAACGCTGGCTAGAACCTTCAAGTTCTCGGTGTTGTCGAGGTTTTGCAGACTCTGGTTCGCTTGCTGCATGATGTTGTCCCACTATTCCACATGAAAGAGGAAAGGCCATAAGAAGAATCAGCATCAATGTTTAACGCTAACTCTGGTAGACAAGTAGTTCTTGGCAAAAGAGGAAAAGCAAAGAGCGTACATATTGGTTAGGGGATTGCATCGCCTTGGCAATCAAGCGTTCCTGTGCTGCACGGTTGGGTTGTGCTGAGATCATGTATCCGATGGCCTCGTAGAATGTGTGAATCTACATTTTTCAATCAACCACAGCATTGAGTGAGTGTCTTGACTTCGTTACTTCTCAACTTTAAGCCTTGCGATTCTTAATTAGAGACTTACCTGAGCTGGAGAGAGGTCGCTTGTAATCTTGTCCAGAGTGTTGAGGATCTCGTCAATGAAGGGCATGACCTCTTGAGATTGTTGCAGGACAAAGTGGCGCCTGCACTTTTGTGAGATCTTGATAAATGTGTCGCAGGCCATGTCCTGAACACCATCGTGGGTCTCGTGCATAAACTCGAACAGCTTATTTACCACCGTCTTTAAGAACTTCCAGTGCGCTTTCAAGAAGCGTGGATATTGCCCAACAATGTACATGATATTTGAAGCAACGACTGCCTTGTTATCCTTGCCACGCTTCATTTCGCACAGTCCCAAGAGCTCCTTGATGACGGTAACCAAGAACCGCTTCTCAGCATCCTCATCTAATAAAGTGCAAAAGAGAGTATTGTGATTAGCATTGGGGCCCTGGAGACAAGAGCTAAATGAGTGACCAGCGCAGTCAATTTCACTTACTCATGGCACCCGAGATAGAACCAATGGCCCAGCACAGCTTGTTAAGGTTAGCCCAGGACCATTCGGAACCATCGACCTGCTTTGTCAACTTGTCGGACATGATCTGCTCCGTGTTTACGCAGTCCAAATGCGTCAGATACACAAGAACCTCGCGCATGCTCTTGTACAACGTGATTGTGTCACTCTCCTTCATCACCTCGCGAACAATCTCTCCTTCGTCGTTCTCCACAATTAATACCTATAGTAATTAGACAAGTGATTCAGTCAAAGAAAACAAAAAGTATAAAAGAAGGTTGCATCGTATTTGGCGACCATGACCCATACCTCCTCAGGCTTGACCATTCTCTCAATCATAACGACGCGAAGGCGAGCGAGGATTTCGGTGTAAAAGTTCTTGCGAAGAGCAACATTTCCTGCGGCCGATTGCATCATGCCGCCGGCGCCGAGGTTCAACAATGGAAGCTCCATGACAGGCAGCTGCTGAATCTCTTCGTAGAGCTCTGCCACCAGCTTGGTCCAGTATTCCAAGCAAATTTTGAAAATCTCGCGCTCATCCACCTGTGAAATCTTAAGCAGGTACTGATGGGCAACGAGGAGCACTTCCCTGTTCTGGGAATTCTCGACAAGCTATATGCATAGCATGGAAAAAGTAGGCGTCAGTGCGCTTTCAGGTTATGCTGCGGCGTAGAGAATCGGTCGTGAACGGATTCTCACCTTGAGATGTACTCCAAGAAATCCGGTAAGGAACAGTGCCAAGTTCTGGATGTATTGCTGATCATCATCTCCTGCATCCTCGTACATCTGTGCGATATCTACAATAACAGCAACAATTACATTTAAATACATTTAATGATCACATTATCCTTATAACGGGTTAGATAACATATATGAATGAATCACAAGAACATACCTCCGTCAATTGGAACGGTCTTAGCGACTGAAGTCATCACCATATTGAAGAGAACAACAAACTTGTCGTTGTAGTCAGCGGCAACCGATAGCGATCCAATCTCCGTAAGGCATTTCAGAGTAACATTTCGGAACACTGGAACGTCCAGAAACTAAGAATGATTGGAATAAAGCAGTCAGCAAACATCTTAATGGCGCGACAAAAGTCAATAAGATTGAATGCTTCTATCCCTGATGCTTACTCTCGAGCGGAGGTTTGCCACGATGTTTGTCTCGAAAATGTATCCAAGTGGGATCCAGTTGAGGAAGCGAAGGAGTGTGTTCAATGTCGCCTTGATCAAGCTGGGCTTGTTGGCCTTCTCCAAGACTTCACTGCAAAGCTGGAAGATTTCAGAGAATTCTCCACACATCGAGTTCTTCAGGTTTTTCGTTTTGACCTGGGTCATTTGCTCTGCAGAATAATCGAAAATCTCCTCGCTAGGGATGGTCAATGATAAAAACATAAGGATATCAGTAACTGTTGCACTGGACATCACCAGAGTATGCGATCAGGTCTGGGGGCATAGACTTGTTCATACATACCTCAGCAGCTTAAGAATCACCATGTTGTTTTCACACAAAGACAGGTTGGATTTACTGGACACAACGATCTCAGGAATGAAGCCAGGCCAGGCATGAGGCCATTCCTGCTTCAAGATCTACAAGGACACAGACATAGGATGGCGTTAAAGATAAGTATTGCTGTGTGAAAGACCAATTGGAAAATTGAACTAGGATCCCAAAGACGGTTATATCAATCATGCCATCAATCCAGAGTCGAAAAAGACGTACCTGGACAAGAACCATGTTCAGTTTGTTGATTAGCGTCCTCTCACGAATAAGCGTTGCCTCATCTGAGGATAACTTGACGATCAGTCCCACAGTGTAGTTACGAATGCCTATATGTCATAGCAAAAATAGCGATCGATAAATTTGTAAGAACAGGGCTGAAATGACGCTTATCATTAAGACAAAACAACTTTGCGATGAAAATACCTTGGCATTGTTCTGGTGGTAACAGCTTCCACCGCGTCTGAACCAATTTTTCCAAGATTGCCAGAGCCAAGAACTATTTAGCGAGGGCAATGCAGTGTGAGTGGTCTGAGAGCTCCTTTTGTTTATCGAACATGTCGCATTGTCCTGACAGCTGGCAGTGGTGGCGTATGTATACCTTGGTCTGGGAAACCTTTGAGTTGTCCAGAATCGCATCGACTCTCCTCCAAGCATCGGGATGTTCCTGGAACTGAGTCAAGACCTGCTGCGCGAGTTTGTGCTATAGATGAACCGACCAAGGAAGCGAGATTAGTAAAACGAGGGGAGGGCAAAAGGCAATGGGGAAAGATATGCAATCTGCAACCCTCCACATCCGCGGCTCTGGGCGAAGGGGGCTGGTCGATCTTGAACATCCACAGCTAGTATGCTTTGACGCCAATGTTGGTTTTGTTGTTTTGGTTGTTGTTGTTGCCGCTGTTGCGACCCTTGCTGCTGCCGGCTGTTATTATTAAATTGTATCCAGACAGACGTTTTCCTGAGACTCATGCCCCATGAAATGGACCCACTAGTTGCCGGAAGATATCAGAGGCAAGCCAAAAACAAGGTGTAGAGAGAGCCTTCCGAGATGTCGAGTTCTTAGCTGAAGTTGAGTGTGACTTCACAGGGCAGCATGACTGATCAAGCACCAAACGAATGTCCTGCCGAAATAATGGAAGAACAGAAAGGGACTTACGTCTGGTCCAGTGCCAGAGAAGAATGTCTGGACAACGCGATCAAGCAAGTCAATGTCCAGATCGCGGTTGAAGTCGAGAATGGCCTATGAATATGAATAAACAGAGTCCAAGAAGGTGATCCAACGAAACGGTGGTTAATCCATTGTCTTAAGAACTTTTTCAGCCTGGCCAGCGACATGGTCAGGGTCCAGAGCATAGCATGGAGTGCAGCCCTGGACAAGGGCGCCTGGCCGTTATTGTTGAAGGAGCACTGTTGGGTGTTGTTCAATACCTCCATGGTGTCGAAAGAGATGGGATCCCGAAAGTGTTTTGATGTTTTTATTTTTCGCCAAGTGGAGGAGTAAGCGAAAAAAAAAAAAGGAAAAAAGAAAGGAAATGAAAACGAAGAATCGGATGAGGTATTTGGGAGGATGGAGAGCGAAGGGAAGGGGGAGAGAAAAGAAAAGAAAGAAGAGTGGGGAGTGAGGGACGAGGGAAAGACGCTTCTTTTGTAGAAACCACGAGAAAAAAAGGGAAAGGAGCGCAGGGGAACTTTTTTTTGGCCGGGGATCTGCCTGTCACCCAGTCTTTTGTTGATATTTTCATGCAAAGCGTTTAGTACGTTTTAACCCTTGTTCCTTCGTGCCTCAGCACCACCATGAGGCGGCAAACTTGGGAACAAACACCATTTCTGGACACTACTCGCCCATTCTTATGGTTATGGTCAGGTTGCCATGGTGCGATGGACGATCAGGCTACGATTTGTTGCTCCGGGAAAAGAGCCAGTGGTTTGGGTTCGTCCTGGGGCCTGTGACTGCAATATCCCTCCTGGGAATCTTGGCCTGAAAATTATTTAGGTCCCAGTGGGGATTGAAGCTAAAAGCTACGATATAAGCGGCATCACGTTTATTTGTTCTCTAGCAAGATCCTCTAAACTGAAGACAACAATCGCTCGCTCTCCTCACCGCGGTCCTGCTCACCGTGCTCTCCTGCTGTTTGAATTTGCTGCAGTTCTTGAGATGCCTTCTCTGCATCCAGGCGACCTTGGTTCATGTCCACGCCAAAGTATATGATCGGAATCGGAAGACTCAACAGCACTAGCAGAAAGACAAAAGCATACCGAATCTCATGCGTCGCATCCGTGATAGCTGCCACCGCCAGTGGGCCTAGCCAGCTGCTTCCCTTATCTGTGATGGCATAAAGACCAAAGAACTCGGACTCTCGGCCACGGGGAACAAGATCTGCGAACATGGATCGGCAAAAGCTAAGAATATTCAGAGCGAAAGGAGTTTTTTTTTTTACTATTAGTAGAATGCAGCGATATTTTTGGGAATAAAGAACGTCAATGCGGACAAAATTATACATGCCTTTGAACAGCTCCAATCAGAAAACCAAAGTATGCGGCGACAGCAAAGAGCTCCTTTGCGGAGGAAAGATGGGGCCAGAATGAGAGAATTAAACCCAGCGTGCCATATACTGGGACCATGACCAGCATAATAAGCAGTAAAAGAACCATTTGCTTCTGATTGTAGCCCAATACCCGCTGCAGTTTAGGAAAGGCAAGTGTGCCTACCAGCGCACAGATCGGGACCTCGAGTGAGAGCAGGATCAGCTGTGTCTGTGGCATCTGTAGCGATGTCTTTGCAAACAAAAGAGCCACATTGGCAATGCTCGTGTACCCGTCTGAGAGAAAGAACCAGGAAATAAGAAACGCAAACGCACTGGGCAGCTTTCGAGCCTGGACGATCGTTGCCCCGACTCGACTCCAAGAGTAAAGGACATACCGAGAGGCGACCCACAGGGACCCATGTTTCTGACTGCGATCCTCAAGACGAAGTTCCCGTCCAGGTCTCTGTTTCAGCCAAACGCCAGCCAGCGCTGCAAAGAGGAACCACCAAAGTCCAGATAGGAAAATGCCAACCTTGAGGGACCTTGTCGAGGATTTGTCGCGATATGAGATGTAGAGACAGGCGAGTAGTAGTAGGATGCCTCCGAGATAGCCGCTCGCAAAGCCCTTAGCGCTGATCTGCCCCATAAGATGTCCTTTATCTTCGTTCAGCTGCTCGGACATTTCCATGACCAGCCATCTCTTTTGCTCCAACGTCTGCGCTGTTTCTGGAATCTCTGGTATGGCCGCATCAGGCTGCTCCTGGTCGTGAAGTAGAGTCGCACGGGCATCATCCGTACCATGCACATGACCCGCGCCTGCCATCTCGCTCATATCATTGCTCACGTCTGCAGCGAGTGACTGTATGGGATGTCCTGACTGAACCTCGACCTCGGTTTCAAGTTGTAGAAGCTGCTCGCGTCTACGACGCAGACGCTCCACGTTTCTAACCAAGAGGGGTAAATAGGCGTTGAAGCATACAATTCCGGCTCCAAAAGAGACATTAGCGATGACACTAAGTGCACCTGCCATCCACACATATGGTACTGCGCCGATAAGCATGGTTGCAGTGGCGCCGATTGCTGAAAAGGCGATGAGCTGCTTCTTGCGGTATGAACCATAGTCGGCCATGGAACTAATGGAGACAACCGTCAAAGCCTTGATGTTATAGGAGACGTTAGCGTCCTCTGAAAGCCCTTTAGAGTCGATACACTACGCATATTCAAGTTCCGCTCTCATTTACCTGCAGGAACACTGCCAAAGACGTGAGATACATCACAAAGGACGCTGTATCCACCTCCAGGTGTCCAAAGCTAATCATGCACCTTGGCCTCTCCATGACTTGGGCATTGGTCCCCGTATTTAATGCTGTGATGCCTGTGATGCCTGTGATGTTCGGACGGGCAATGCATGGCTCGTTCGTCCCGTAGAGATGACCTTCCTCCGACGCCAGTGCCTCTAGTGTGATTGGGATGAAGCTAGTCAGAGCGACCTTGGTTGGGCGTTACAGCAACCACACATGTAGACCATTGGAGGTTAGTGCGAGTTGACAATTCCTATGCGCTTGTGTATAAGCGCGCATGTTTATGTGGGGCTGCATTCTTACCACCACGTATGCTTCACTCGCGAAGGCATAGCTGTACCAGGCCCATAGCTCCTTCTTGGTCGTGGGCGGCTCTGCAGGTGCCGGCGAGAACGATACGCGCATTACAATAATTATATGTCTCCGATGCGTCTATCGTTGTCGGTGCGTGGGTCGGTGTTTAGTAAGGGCGCAATGGTGATGAGAAGTGTGAATGGAAATGTGGTTGAAGGGTGGAGATTGAATGAGAAAAAGGACGACGTGCTTTTGCAGGGGAGAGGGACATCTATTTTCAAATGAAGGGTGCCCGACGACAACCCCGCATCGAGGCATGTATCCGTTGAAAATCGACAGATTAATCGCCCCTGAAGAAGGCACAGTATGCCAACTGGTAGTGACTGATGGCCCAAATCCAGCATGGTTCCACTCGGCAACCCGATCCTGCGTGGATTTCCTGTGAATATGTGAGTACAACATAATCCGTGGCCTAGAGCCTGAGTTTAGAAAAAACCCCCAGCTGCATTGATACCTTAGTGGCCGCCGTACTTCGTCTTGTATATTTGAGTGTGGCTCCTCCTGTAACTTCGCCCTGTTTGAACATTGCAATGCCCAAGCGCAGACTTGAAGATACGCCGGGGATGCACCCCTCCAACCCATATCGCGATAATCCACCGGACTTTGCTGCCCTCGCTGAGCTGTATCCGTCCCTAAAGCCATTGTAACGTCTCGATCGCGATGCAGGCCTTGGCTCATTGTCTGATTCGGTTTTCGAATGAACATTCCTCACTCACAAAGATCACTTCGTATTCAGTGTCACCATCAAAACCACAGGATCAAAGACCCAGGGCACTATCAACTTCCGGGATCCAATGGCACTACGGTAACGATCGCTGTATATTTCTTACTGCCGCAACAGGCAACAGAACTCCCGTACTAATATCATTCCCTGTTTAATCCTAACACTAGTGAGCTGACCTACTGTCTCCTACGACGCGACTTCTCCATTGAACTGGATATCCCAATCGACTCTCTCTGTCCCGCTGCAAGTGCCTTATTTGTTTCAGATAGAATTCTAAACGACTACAATATGTATGACACTAATTGCTTCTAATATTTCTTTCTGGAGACCAGGTGCCCAACCGCGTAAACTATGTGTGTTGGATCGAAGACTTGATGAGCAATAACTCCCAAGGAAGTATTCGCGGGATCGACATGTATGTATATCTGGAATCACAGCGACATCGCTCTGACCTGCCTCCAATCGCTTGCATTCCTTAACACGTATGATTTATAATTCATAGCGGCACAGGTGCCTCATGTATCTATCCACTACTGGGTTGCACTCGGAACAAGAACTGGAAGATGGTGGCAACAGGTGTGTTTGAAGCATCAAAGAAAGGCGCAGATGAAGTGGCTGACGAATAAAAAAAAAAAAAAAAAAAGACTGACATGGGCTTCTCACTAGACATCGACGATAGGTCCATCTCGTATGCAACTGAAAATGTGGCCAGAAACAACCTCTATCACGCTGTGATCGTCGTCAAGAACACGTCATCTTTAATCTTCCCTGATCCGTTATTTAAAGAGGACGATGAAAGGTATGCTCTTGTGTGCCACCGCAAGTTATGTCACCATTGATCTGATTGTTGAGCAATGGAACGCATGTTTGTCTTAGGTATGATTTCTGCATGTGCAATCCACCCTTCTACGAGGATGAACAGGATATTCAGGACAGTCTCGAAGATAAAGAATATCTACCCTCGGCAACCTGTCAAGGGACGCCAAACGAGATGATAACGGCTGGGGGAGAGGTTCAATTCGTGAAACAAATGATCGACGAGAGCCGACAATGGCAAACGCGGATAAGGTACTATTCGCCGAAGAAATTGCGTTCTGGATACGCTGACATTGCTCCTGTTCTTCAACAATTTAACGAACATGGCATTTATTTTAGATGGTACACGAGCATGCTTGGGAAAAAAGATTCAATGGACAAAGTCGCTGCATATCTTAAAGAGAGCAAGGTAAGGATCATGATTATGAGCAGCTGCTTACTCGGACAAAAAAATAGGAACAATGCTGATATTGTAGTTGTTCTTCCAAATGTTAGATACTAAATTATACCCTGACAACATTTCGTCAAGGTCGAACAAGTAGATGGGCCTTGGCGTGGTCCTTTGGAGATGAGCACGCTTCTTGGGTATAGCAAATGCGTCTGTTATTTTCATATTCTACTGTAAAGATACTGTTCTGATCGCACCTTCTCTGCTATCATTCAACAGGCATCGATTCAACACACCCCAAAAAAGATGATCAAGCTCGCTCCACCAGTAACGGCTCTTTCGTTCAATGTTGCTGACACGACCCTCAAATCGGCTGTGAACCATGCCACGGCAATTCTAGATCGCATCTCTGTTGATTATCAAGTGCAGAACAAAGATTCCTTCCATGGGGGCAAAGAGCCAAGAGTATTTCGAGGGTCCGTCCGAACCAATACTTGGTCGCGAGCTGCGCGGAGGGCATTGGCCAGGAAAGCCAAGGAGCAAGACGGGGCTGCAGACGAAACCGCAACCATTGAGCGTCCTGGATTATCTACACCGTTAGCCGCTATGGCCTTCGAACTTCGCATATTTCCTCCCGATGATTCACGAGGGCCTGTAAGTAGCTCATCAACCACGGCGTCGCCTGCCAATACCCTTACTATGCAGATGACCTGGACAGTAGGACAGGATCGCGACCTCTTTGAGTCCTTCTTTTTGCACTTTCGCACCAACTTTTTACAGCGTCTAGGACCATCATCATCCCCTTCCGACAGTCCTATTAACAAGTCAGTCTAGCCATGATCGTGGTCTTCTCTGGCTAGCTACACACGCGTCTATTTTGCGCAGCAAGCTTGGCCATATGCGTTCGGCTCAGCAATTGGCAATGCCGAAATAAAGTTGCCTTCCATCTTTTCTCTCCACACCTTCCTCTTCATTCACAATCCCTCATCACCCTCAATACCACTTCTTTACTTTCGCTATAAATCACTGTCTCATTCAACACCTCTTCGCCATCTAAGACTTCTCTCAGACGATGGTGCAGATCATACATGCTAAAGCACTTTTTGACTGTGTTGGAGACGAGGACTCGGAGCTGACCTTTCAAGAGGGCGATACGCTCGTTGGCGGTAGCTATAAATATTCACCTTTGCTGTATAATTGTATAATTGATGTTATGGACATACATGATGTATACGTTCTGACTAGATCCTGTGCGCCTATGGATTTTATCTAGTGCGTGAAACCTCAGAGGAAGGCTGGCTACATGGGCGCTTAGAGAGGACGGGCGAGGAGGGTCTATTTCCCGATAACTACGTCGAACTCATTCATGTAAAAGCGGAGGTAAGGGAATCCATATGGTACCAAACAGGATAATCGATGACGATGTATTCCGCACGAGGCTAACACCATCTTACCTTGATATAGGCGTCCTCAAAACCTCCAGCAGATGCAGTCCCGCCTCAGTTACCAGTGAGAACGTCTGTGGGCATCAAAGGTGCATCTTCGACTTCAATAACATCAGAAGTAGCATCCGCACAACAATCTAATACCGTGGCTACTCCCGCTAAGCCGCTACTTCCTGCAAGGAAAGGCCAAGCACCATCAACTGAAAGAGTCAGGAACGACGGAGGCAGCAAGCCATTAGCGACCTCAGGAGGTAATGAGAAGTCAGGCAATAATGTTGCATCGACTAACGTATTAATGCCAAGGGTGGGATCGAGATCCACGTATGGCTTCGCCAAACCGGACGGCCTTGGGACACAAGCCAAAGGTCGAAAATCTGAACCTCCAACGCTGCCGAGAAGAGGTGACACTTTGGATCATAATAGTAACGGCGCAATGGATCAGTCTTCTGCCGCCGGACCAGCACTGTCTGTAAGGGAGCGCATGGCCAACTTGTCGATGGCTAGTCAGCGGCAGATTAGCTCACCCTCAAATCCCGCGATATTACCGCAGTCTGCTCCTCTCCCACCAAGGCTGGGTACAAAGGAGCAAGGAAAGGAACAAACGCCCAGCACAGTCCACTCGCCACTCTCATCAGCAGCGAGACCAGCGCTACCGCCTCGGACACTATCCCCCAGTCCCATGCAATCGCCATCGCTGTCATCTTCAGCCGCCACAACTGCAAAGCATGTTTACCAAGTCCAGGATGCGGCTGTTCCAGTTCCCAAGCTGACAACCTTTGCACGACCTCGATCTGCAAGGACAGGAAGAAATTCAGGATTATCAGAACAAAAGCAGACTCCATCTTCGTCTCCCGCATCAAACAATTCTGAGAATCCTTCTACACCACCAAAACTCCCCAATCGCACCCCCAGCATAGCCGTCGCAAATACTCCAAACTCGAACGCTTCATCTGTAAGCACACTGGCAGACAAGCCGAGCGGTTCAGGGCCTGTTCGATTTAGTCCCTCAGTAGTTCGACAGACCTCCTCCGAAATCAATGCTTTACCTGCCATTTCAAGAAACACGCTGCCCTTACCACTGCCTTCCAGGAACAACTTGAATACTTCTCCACTCTCAACGCCTGCAGGAAATATAACGCAGGGCTTGCCCAGATCAGCTACCACCGGAGGATTCAAGAATGTGGGGTCTCTTGAAGCAAATGGCATCGTTGACACAACAAAAGATTCTAGTAGCACGGCTGGTTCCCCCTTTGGCGTGAGACTGAACTCTGTGGGATCTAGAACACCTAAGGAAATACGCACTCTATCAACAGTGTCCGTTCCAGCTGTCACTCCCGAGCCTACGAATAATATGGCCCCTCCCTTGCCTGCTCGATCGACCACCATTTCCTCGACACCCTTAATTCAGCCGATAGCGTTGACGACACCATCGATGAAACTGCAACGGGAAGTGCCCACCCGTCCGTTCTCTTCATTTACTCCAAATGGGTCTCAGGTGAAGCAGGACAATACGCCTGTCCGCAGCACGCGAGTAGGGGATATTGTTGGGCGCAGCTGGGGTGCTCTATCGTCGCCATCGAAGGCTGCATTAGGAAGCGGCGTTACAATGCCATCACCTCGGTTACCAGAAAGCTCTGCTCCAGAGACTGTTGGTATCAAGTGGGATGCGAGAAAAAGATATGAGGCTTTGTTCAATTCCACAACCTCTGGGGATTATATTGAAGGTATCCTGCGTCTTAGTTTATTTTTGTAGCGTTCTGATTGCTTGAATTGTCACAACAGTTCATTGACATTCTACTTTATCTAGGCGCCAAAGTTCATGCGATTTATGTGAGAAGCCGCCTGGATTCTAAGACTCTGGCACAGATATGGTAATGCAAGCAGATCGATTGGGTTTATCAACGCTGCATTCACGTGCTATTATTCATCCGGCCCTGTTTTTTTGCTCTTAACTGACTAATATATGTAGGGATTTGGTGGATGTCGACAATGCTGGGCGCCTGAGTCGAGCGCAGTTCTGTATGGGCTTGTACCTGATTGACGAGCGCCTTGCTACCGGCCTAATTCCTCTAGAGGTCTCTGATGAACTCTGGGTCTCAGTCATGCTCTAATAAACAGCGGTAAATGATCGCAAAGGGTCAGCCACAACACTACGTTCAACTTTGTGTAACGATGCAGACGCGTGACAATTGCGCTACGGACGAATTCAGCTGTGGTTCATATTTGATTTGGTTTGGTTCGCACATTCATTCCTGCGAGCACTGTGCATGCGTTGCTGTACCAACTTAGATGCGGTCTCTATCAAAGTCATCATGTTATACCCAGCTCATCAAGATGATCGAAAAGAGTGAAGCTGTTTTTGAAGAACTACCTCCAGTTTATTTCAGTCAACTAGTGAACACTGCACTGCTTTTTTCTGCCTGGTATGAGTCCACTTATCTTCTATCTCAGTCTCCCATTCTTTTTTCTTTAAAAGACTTGTCCGTGCACTCGTTGACGCCACCTATGTACCGAAGTACAATAATACTATAACCACGTACCGCATACTTCATAATAAACTCTGTACAAAACTTCAATGAAAAGACCCCGCCTTGCCACGAATGACTGAAGCCAGTTCAAGATCCTGTCAGGTCTGATGGAGCCGAAAATCAGCCTTGTCCCACAAACTACCTGGAGTGAGGTGGGTAAGGTATTCCGCATCAGTAGTTCCAAAAAGACATACGGAGGCCGTCGCGCTGGAACCATCGATTCCCACATAGTAAGTGTACAGCAGGAGGATATCAAGAGCAGAAGGCGGTGGAATGCTGGAAGGGGAGATGGAGAATTTTTACATGCCCTGCTTGTCTTCTGATTTCGCAATTGGAATGGCTGGAGTCTATATGAAAACTCACCCTTGCTCGCTCGGAACTCTATCAACCCATCGATACCGCTCCAGCAGATGATCTTTTCCTGGATTGAAAATGCTTATGGCAACGACAACGAGGATTGGAGATGCGAGTGCCTGAACGAAATGAACGAGATGAACGAGATCAACCCGAATGTTGTGTCACCTATTGGGGACGAGTCCTCATCAGGAACAAAACAGCATGAGAAACCAGCGGTTGACACGGCGGTACACCTTGAAGAAGATATTGTTGGGCCTAACCTCTTGAACTTGCTTGTGCGGTGCTGGCGAGTCGTACTCCAAGACGCTGCCTATGGTCATCACAGTAAGATTTTGCGAGACAATGCCTTTAAGTCACTATCTTCATGGAGCTTCGGAAAAGATGGGTGCTGTGGCAGATATTGACGAAGTGGACCCAATGCAGAAACACAACGTGATTACCGTCATAGCAGACCAGCTGAAGGTCCAGTCAACGGTCAATTGAGTCAATACCAACTAACTCAATTGACTCATCAGGATGTGCAGCAACCCCTACAGCAGCTAGGATAGCAAACGTTGGCGTATATTCAGAGCGGACTTTAAGATATCATATAGCTCTTTATTAGATAGGAGCAGCAGCAGGAGCGCTAAGAGCAGCGACAAGAAAGCAACAGATGAAATGGCTTCGGCAGGTCTACATGCAACAGCAGCAGATTTCGCAACTGTGGTAACTGCAGCTGAGTGGGCAGCCGTCATTCATGCCGCAACCCTACGTGCCGCACTCTCAAGGGCCACAACCACCGCTTATGCCGTAAGCTCAGTGACCACCGCTACAGAGCGCCTTTTGACAGTCTTAGCTGCACTGTCACCCATGCCGCTGCCGCGATCAATGTTTGGTGGCCCGCTCCCTTTTACTTGTAAACCAATAATACATTTCTATATGCTACTAAAAAGCAGACAGTCTTCTAGCATTCGAGCAGATAGGTATAAAGGATGGAAAGGATTGCGACCGAGAAAAGACAAAATGGGGGACGGTTGAAGAAAGAATGGACGAGAAAAAGAAGGATTGGCTCTTTGATGTAACGTGAGCTACAAGGAGACGCGTACATGATCCTGGCGCGTCTAAGGTATTTCCTTTTTGGGACATTCTGGTGCAGTTGATATAATTGAACAGTCAGCATCTCCTCCAACACGCACCAGTTCGACATCTGTCTGTCGTTTGCTACTTCCCCCCTCCAAGCCGCGCCGCCACTTTTTGTTGATACTTTCATTTATTGATCCAAAGACGGATAAAAAGTCTACAAAGTCGCGACTCGTAAGTTACATTCCATGCTTTTCACCAGGTTGCATCGTAGTATTAAAATAAAGCCCTGTGTTTTATGGTCCCGCCTTCTAACAACGACTATAATTGTATTCTCCTCTCGCAGGCGTAACATGGGGCGTCAGGGGCCTGCGGAAAGTTACCAGAACTCAAGGCTACAAACCGGCTGAGTTTACATCTCAGAGCTATCCCAAAACCCCAGCAGTTACTGGAGACTGGGCCTCCAAGGAACCTTTTTTTGGTCTATATGAGACGCGTTTGCTGGGAACCCACCAGGTAAGGCCTATTTATTGAGTCTGATTGATGCATCGAATGACTCTCCTCGCTCCTTCTGTCTGAACGACTCCCCATCGGCAACTCTAGCGAGAACATAGGCGAATAACGGGTGACTGAGCAGAGTGCGTATCCTACGCGTGTGAGCTACTCACCCGGTTATTCCCCAAGTTCCAGAAGCTGTAGAGCTCCCCCACTGCCAGGATATGTGGCCCACGCCTGTTCTGCATGCAGACCCATGGACACAGCAAGGGATGCTGACAGCAACCATAGGCATGAATGAAATCAGCATACAGGCGGTATGCTGAGTCATAGACGCGGTTTTGACAGCGGGTGTGCCGAACAGTGTCCCCTTGCCGTAAGGCATAGATTAGAATCTAGATTCCGCCCCACTATACCATCAAATGAGTCCTGCACGACCGGGAAATGGGCTTCAGATGTTCCATAGGTCGAAAGACATAATATCGACGGCATCATTCCTATTCTGAGCACTTGCGATCCATCCGCGTCGGAGGAGTGTGTGCTGATAGCCAGAAAGAGAGTTTATTCTGCCTTGCATTTTTTCAAACCCGCAGAGTTCCATAATTGCACGGGTTATCGACATCAATTTCCTCTCTGCCCTCTGCATCGCAATTCAACATCCATTTTAATCAAGGCCAACACGATGCATGCCACAAGAACCCTCATTCTCAGATCGAGCCAGCGCATGGTCTCTTCGCTGATCGCCCGCCAGCAAATACCGATCCTGGCTCATGTTCCCAGCGCAGTCGCTTTTAAGGCGAAGCAGCAACAGCAGGAGCGTTTATTTACTTTTTCCTCGCGGATCATGTTTGCAGCCAATGCTGGAGATGTCGATAAGGGCGTCCAGAATATCGCGGATCTGTTCATGACTGCACGCGACGAGGTATGGCAAAACGAGGACACAGCAGAGGACGGCGCAACATGCGTGCGACTGCAGTTGCAAACTGGCGTAAATGTCTGAATAGTATCGGCTGACAGGATTTTGTCTTCTTTGAAAACAATATATTTTAGTTGGAGTATGCAGAGGAGGCACGGGGAACGGTCTACTACAACGACGACAAGGATGGCGCGCGTGAAGCCGTCCAGGAGTGCTTGAATGCATACGATGTGCTGTTGAAGGAGCTGGACGACGCCCAAAAGCTGGATGTGCAGCGCAAAATTGGACTCAAGATCATGGAGCTCAAGTCTCAGCTGGATGCCCTCAATGAAGAAGAACTCGAATAAAAACCTGAAGTCGATTCTTTTAGAATATTGGGTGGGCCGATCTTTTGTCGGAGGATGGAAGGGAACTTGAAAGCGATACATTGTGGTGCATTACAGGCAGCAGTAGCAGCACTTTATCACAATCCTTGACATTCATGATAAATCTCGAATATGGATATCTTATTCGACAAAGGACTACTATATTCTGAACAGGAGGTCAATTGCACTGACCGACTTGACTCCTACGTCAATCGTCAATTCACTTGCGACAAATGATTTCACCATGGAGGATCGCGTACCAGCCATCATCGTCTTCGATCCACTTTTGCCAACCTTGTGCCATGTCCTTCAGTTCTTCCTGCGTAGCGAGACCCTTGTCCAGGGCAATGGTTGCAAAGGCAGATGAGAGGGTGCGCTCTTTCATCGTCCCACCCCAGTACGCGCGTTCCTCAGGGGTGGAGTAGCACCAAGTTCCAGCACTGCAGGTGATTTGCGATCGCTCGAATCCTGCTTGCTGTGCCCAAACGTGGATGTGGCTTCCTGGGTGTGGGTTTCCTCCCTTGAGCTGCGCAATGCGGGTTTGAAGGTCCCAATATGCTTTCAAGCCAGCCGACTCTGGGTACCATGTTGGGGTGGCGGATTCGCGTGCGGCCACAATACCGCCGGGCTTAGTCACTCGACACATCTCGCGTAGCGCCTGAACAGGATCGGCAACGTGCTGCAGGACCTGATGGGCATGGACCACGTCGAAGGTATTGTCGGGGAACTCGAGAGCGTGGATGTCACCAATACGAAATTCGGCATTTGTGACACCTTCCTTGGCGGCAAAGGCGCGCGCCTGCTCCAGAGGCTCAGCGGTGTACTCAACTCCTATCACACGGCCGTGGGGCACTAGTTTGGCTATGTCGACGGATATGCTGCCTGGGCCGCAGCCGACATCGAGGATAGTCATTTCGGGCTTGAGATAGGGCACAAGATATGCTGCAGAGTTAGCGGCCGTACGCCAGCCGTGGGTGCGGAGCACGGCGCTGGTGTGATCTGAGCTGTATACAATGGGGTGAGAAGACATTTTGGTAGGGGTAGTGTTGTGATGGTATGCTCGTCTTTTATGTTAGAAATTTTCGCAGTGGGAATGGAAGGTCACTCCGTATTTTTGAGACCCTTTTCTGAATCCTCTGTTCAGTCAAAAATGGTTTTTGTGTGCAGTCGAATCTGGTTTTTATCATCATTCTGATAGTGAAATCGATGATAAAAGTTAATTCGAACATTTGAATTGACCCCCACAAAAAGAATACTGTAAAACGCAAAAGTATATAGTGTCCGTGACATTGACGCCAGCCACGCCTCATCATGCTAGTCAAAAAAAATACTTTCATTCACCCACACGCCTCTTCATGTCAACAAACATCCTCAATAAAAGACCCTAGTCCTTTGTGGAGAAGGCGTGACTGGCGTCAATGTCACGGACACTATATACTTTTGCGTTTTACAGTATTCTTTTTGTGGGGGTCAATTCAAATGTTCGAATTAACTTTTATCATCGATTTCACTATCAAAATGATGACAAAAACCAGATTCGACTGTGCATTGTCCTATTAAAAATGCATCCATAAAAAAAGCACATGGATTGAATTGCCTCCCTAAATGCACTACTCTAAAACCTGAAAACACAGTCTCGAATATATGGTGCACGTGATGACTGACGCATGCTGCAATCATGTCCAAGAAAAAAAGTAGAAAGTTACACATCGTTCTCGCTTCACACTCCTCTTCTTTTCGACGCGCTCGTTTTATTTTATACATTTAATTCAAACCTACCAGCCACCATGCCCAAGACCGATGTCAAACGTAAACGTCCGTCGTTTGCGAAAGAGGCAAAGACGCGAACCCAAAAACAGAACCCTACCCCTCCTCAGCTCGCCTCCAAGAAGGATAAAACATATACCAAACAACAGCTTGACGAGATCTACGCCCTTCGCCGACTACGATACAACGACCTTTTGACAAGTGCCAGGAACGATGACATGGCTGCTCACATGATGTTTCCTACTGCCGACCAGTTCGAGATCCCGATGTCAAGAGTCTCTCTTTCCCTGGAAAAACAAGTCGAGCTGTTGGATATATATCATTATCTCGAGAAAAGGAAAGAGAACTTCTCATTTACGCTCACCCACGATAACTTTGGGCCTGCGATGGGAATCAAACTTCACAGAAATACCCTTTATAAGATGCTCAAGCGAGAAGACCAGGTACTTTCACATAACTGGCTGTCAAGAACTGTATATATCCAAGATATCGAAGGTAATTAATTGACACTCCTACTTACTTTTTAACGTTCAATAGATACGATCTGGTGCTGTAGCACTCCCGAAAGGCGCTCATTACATTGTCAAGCGGGAGGATACGATGCTTGAGCAGGTCATGCTTCGCTGGCTGCATGACCAACGTAGGAAGAATGTTCCTGTATCCGGCAAGTTGATGCAGGATGCAGGTCATTTCGCTTGCACAGTTCTTTGTGACCTCAGGGATAAATCGGATAGTACTCGGTCCAAGGTACCACTATCATTTTCGGCTTGGTGGCTCGACAAATTCAGGAAGCGGTATCATATCTCGCACTGCCGACTTCAAGGAGAGGCAGGAGAGGTCGACCTGGAGGCTATCGAACCCGAGCTTATCGAAATTCGCCAGCTTTGCGCCCAGTACACTCCTGACAATATTTTCAACTGTGATGAGACTGGGATGTATGTGAAAGAACTGGACACCAAATCGTATACAACCCCACTTTCCACATCAGGCGCTAAGGCAATCCGGGACTGCAGAGTATCTGTTATGTTTTGCATCAATGCTTCCGGAACATCACTCGCTATGGCCAAAGAAAAAAGTCATTGAGGCCGCTAGTTATCGGTAATGTATTATATTGTATAAGTGACTTCTGTGTGGATGACCTTGACAACATATCTTTTTCAGATCCTAATCTTTATGTCTGTTCGTTAGTATTAGGTGAACACATCCCCAGAGACGTTGAAAAGGAGGCTGCCGCGAAGATGACCATGGTGAGGATGAAGAAAGGATGGATGACCGGAGAAGTATTCGTACCCTGGCTACAAGACTTGGACAATGACCTTGACCAGCCCACTCTTCTTCTTCTGGATTCTGCAGGATCATACAACAATATCGATATGCGCGATCATTATGGAGGAGTTCCTTGGAAGCATCTTCGCATCCAGCGACTACCCAAAAACTCAACTTCGGTCACTCAGCCTCTCGACGCCGGCGTCATCAGTGCTTTCAAAAGAGTGTTTCTGGAGATGCTTGGCTTTGAAACATATTATGCTCGCAACTTCGACCAAACGGTAACTATTACCAATGGGCATGCCTGGTCACTGGTCCCGTATGCATGGGATCAGATGAAGTCTTCCATACTACGCAACCGCTTCGCCAAACCCCCAGTCCTTCCAACACAAATGCGCGATTATCTCCGACAACGACAGCCAACAAAGGAAGAGCAACAGCAGCAAAAACCTCGACACATTCAACATGAAAAATACAAGGACCAGGAAAAGGCGTATTTTGAGCATATCATTGCCGAGATTGGGGTTGGGAATGAGCTGAATTTCACAATGTTAGAGAGCGGGGAGGAGCTGGCCAGAGGAGCGCTGCAACAAGTGAATGTGGATGGAGGAGGGCACGATACAACGGGCAGAAGTGTCGATAGCCTTGATGAGGCCGTAAGTCACGCAAGCTCGCCCATTTCAGACACGGAAATCGATACGACCATTCGAACGCTGAAACATTTGGCAGGCGACGATGATTTTCTCACAACCGATGGCATCAAGCGAGTTCGACAGAGCGCGGAAGGTGGTTCAAGAAGAATGCAGGAGCTCCGAAAAATAGTAAAACAACTTGTACGTGTTGTTGGGGCCACTGAAGACGACGAGTTGGACAAGAACGTTACTGAAGGATGCGAATAGTATATTTCTGGACATGATTGCAGCATGCGTCAGTCATCACGTGCACCATATATTCGAGACTGTGTTTTCAGGTTTTAGAGTAGTGCATTTAGGGAGACAATTCAATCCATGTGCTTTTTTTATGGATGCATTTTTAATAGGAACAATGCACACAAAAACCATTTTTGACTGTAGGAGGCCTAAAAGGAAATTACATTTCCGACCTCCTTAACTGGAAGAGAGGGCTGGGTCGAGCCTAGGAATGGCGGTAAATGTGAAGGCTGTGAGACGCCTAAAAAACAACGAGGAAGCGAACGCAACAAACTACTCCATTGATGCAAAGATACTAGCATGGAGATGCGTTGACCTGTTCGCTCTACTCACTCCCATCCACTTAAACTCCCGCCAATTTATCCTCCTTCCTCCTCCAGCGCTTATGTTATCCTTCGCTTCTTTTTTTTTAAAAAAAAAAAAAAAAAAAGTTGCTTTACGCGCTTCCAGGGGGTAAACATCCAAAGAGAGGAATGCACAAGGCAAAAAAAACAGAGAAAGGACAAAGAGAAACAAGTGGAGAAAGGACATGAGCGGAATGGGACGAGCGAAATAGGAGGGGTGGTAGGAGGCTGCGTGGAAAGGCATCGGAGGCTCAGGTTCCGCGCGCGCCAAAAAAAAAAGAGACACCCGAGACTCTGCGTAGACTTACAATTACGGGAAGACAGCTCTGGAGGAGGGCTCTTTAGTATGAAAGCGGGGGTAGAGTGGGTTGAGGGAGGGCGCCAGTTGGGAGGTGATGAGCGGGAGGAGGCCCTGACATCTTGCCACGACCGCCATAGAATGATGACTAATAGACCTCACTTATGACAAGTACTATTCAATGTCTTGTCATCCACGCATTTAGAGTCTACAGCAGTTTTGATATGCGATTGGGCCCTGGGACTCTCTTAATGGGTCCAATACCTGCCAGTTACCGGTTTGGGCGAGTCACTGCTAGGAGCTGATCTCATCACCTCTTTTTTTTTTCTTTGATCGTGAGACATGCATTAAATTATCTCCATATCAATTGTGCCCTAGTTCCTTCAACAAACAACTCATTCATGATTCGGAAATGCTGAGTTGATACGAAGGAAGGTCTATCTCGTGGGTTTAATTCATAGTGGTATGCTCTGATTATTGCTGCTATTGTTGCTGTTGTTGC